>NW_005197441.1:27515-29034 GCF_000372725.1 Emiliania huxleyi CCMP1516 | reverse complement strand
GGGCCCGCAGACGCGGCGGGCTGGCCACCCGCGGTGGCACCCTGCGGGTGCGATGCGGCTGCTGCGGCGTACGTCTTGGTGGACGCCGGCTCCGCGGCTGGCGGCGCGGCGGCAGGGGCTGGCGGCGCCGCAGGGCTCGCGCTCGTAGGCGGCTCCGTGGCCTGCGCCTGCCGCTCATGGCGGACAGCGCGCTCGAGCTGGGAGTGCGGGTGCAGCTGGACGATGACGTCGCCGCTCTGCGTCGCCGTGAAGGAGACCGAGTTCGGCGCTTCGCCGTCGTTCTTCTTCTTGGCGTAGACGAGCGCGTAGTCACACCTGTCGTTGGTGCTCAGTGAATATGCTCTCTGTACAACGCTCCGGCGGCGCCGACGCGAGCAAAGTAGACAACATGGGATGGTTCGGGGAGCGCTGTTCCTGACTCGCGTGAATCAGGCTGTGCGCCGCACCCCAAATTCTTTTCCTTCAAGGGGGTGTAGGGATTCCCTAGAGAAAGCGGCCCGGCTGCGACCCGCCGGGCGTGCAACATGGATCCTCTTGCGATGCCAACCCCTGCGTCTAAGGAGGACCCGCAGGAGCGTTGCACGCGGCAAGTCCTCATCGGGTTTGCTCTCGGTTTGGTGCTGTTCGCAGGCTGGTTCGCGACCCGCCTGAGTGTCGATGCGGACGCCGTCTCCAGCGAGAGAGTCAGTTGACAGGTCCATCTTTGCTTCCATTCTATCATGGGTCGACGATCATGATTTTCTCCCTCCGTCGTATTTCCACGAGTGCGAGAATACAAAACAGAGTCTTGGTGAGCCGGTGGGCTTGAGGCTTCTCCGCGTGACGCCGTCCACACTGTATGCGTATGGCGGACGTTTACATGATGGTTGATAGTTGAATAGTGTCCTCACACACCTCCGCTCTCCGCCAACCGAAGTTCACGGGTGGTTCCGCGGCTCCGCGAGACGCCGTCCGAGCGCCATAGTCGAGAGACAGTCAGGGCCCTCCTTGCTTCAACGTGCGCTGTGCCGCCCTCTCCTCCCCTGACCCCTCACGAGTACTCGGTCGAGAAGAGGTCCGGCCAGTGGCCGCCCGGCCCTGCAGAGGCGGTGTCCTTGGCGAGGTGGAGCTCGAGCTGCTGCAGAGGCTCGCCCCGCCAGCCGCGCACCTTCGAGCGGGCCAGCCTCCACGAGCAGCCTCCGACGAGCAGCTTGCCGTGCGTCTCCCCCGCGAGCAGAGGCGCGTCCGGCTGCCCCGCCACGTGCACGCTCACCGAGCGAGCCGTCACCGCGACACGCAGCAGCCTGTCTGCATCCTGGCGACGCGACGCGGCGCAAGTGTCACGGGCGTGCGCGGGCGGCGTGGGGCCGGGACCGGGGGTAGGGCGCCGCGCACCTCGACCGTGGAGACGTCTGCAGAGAGCGGCATCAGCACCTCGAACGCGTCCGAGGTCTGGCCGCTCTGCCAGCCAGAGTCGGGCGTGTGTAGCAGCGAGCCGCGGGGCGCGTGCTCGGCGAGCCGCTCGCGCGCCTCGACGAGC
>NW_005197441.1:0-2500 GCF_000372725.1 Emiliania huxleyi CCMP1516 | reverse complement strand
TGTGTGCCCGTCTGGCTCGACGATTGGCTCGGATGGCGCACCGGCGACGGAGCCATCTACGACGATGGGCCAGCAGACGATATCGTGGCACATCTTGCCAAGCCTATGCACGACAGCAAGTCTCCCCCTCGAAACCCTGGACCATGGGAGCAATGCGGCGGCAAGTCCTACGAGGGGCCGACGGCATGCCCCCGCGAGTACACCTGTCAGTACCGCCGCGAGACATTCAGCCAGTGCATCCCCCAGTTCATCGCAAAATGGATCCCGTCCCACCCGGCGCACGACAACGACGACGCCGATCAAAAGGTGGGCGCCCTACCACTCGTCTCACCCACTCACCCACCCTGAACCTGCCTCGGCCCTGCCCTCGCTTCCAGCACCGCCTCGGCTCCGACGACGCCAGCTCGGACGATGACGACGCCGACCGCCCGGACAAGGACGATAAGCACGATCCGGAGAAGGTGCGACCCCGGCCCTCCGTTCCCTCAGCCGCAATCTAGCTGGTATGGGCGGTGGTGGAGGCGATGTCGCCGCCAGCGGCGTGAGATGAACCGAGATGAACCGAGATGCGCCGCGATCGCCTCTGCCGCCCCTGACGCAGCCCTCGGACGACGACGACGTCGACAGCAAGGGCGACGATGACAAGCACGACCCGGTGAGTCGTCCAGCGCACCTCCCTCAGTGGCCAGCCACTCACTGGCGCTCTGCCTTGTGCCGTGCATACAGGACGAGACGCGTGACGATGACAAGCACGCCGACGAAGATGACGAGAAGGACTCGGCCCACAGTCATGACGACGCGGACAAGGCGCTTGCCTGCCGCCGGCGCCAGCCCTTCCCCGCTTGCGTCTGTGCCGCCTCTGACTCTGCCTTGGCCTCGCCACAGCACCGCCACGGCTCGGACGACGACGACGCCGACCGCCCGGACAAGGACGATAAGCACGATCCGGAGAAGGTGCGACCCCGGCCCTCCGTTCCCTCAGCCGCAATCTAGCTGGTATGGACGGTGGTGGAGGCGATGTCGCCGCCAGCGGCGTGAGATGAACCGAGATGAACCGAGATGCGCCGCGATCGCCTCTGCCGCCCCTGACGCAGCCCTCGGACGACGACGACGTCGACAGCAAGGGCGACGATGACAAGCACGACCCGGTGAGTCGTCCAGCGCACCTCCCTCAGTGGCCAGCCACTCACTGGCGCTCTGCCTTGTGCCGTGCATACAGGACGAGACGCGTGACGATGACAAGCACGCCGACGAAGATGGCGAGAAGGACTCGGCCCACAGTCATGACGACGCGGACAAGGCGCTTGCCTGCCGCCGGCGCCAGCCCTTCCCCGCTTGCGTCTGTGCCGCCTCTGACTCTGCCTTGGCCTCGCCACAGCACCGCCACGGCTCGGACGACGACGACGCCGACCGCCCGGACAAGGACGATAAGCACGATCCGGAGAAGGTGCGACCCCGGCCCTCCGTTCCCTCAGCCGCAATCTAGCTGGTATGGGCGGTGGTGGAGGCGATGTCGCCGCCAGCGGCGTGAGATGAACCGAGATGAACCGAGATGCGCCGCGAACGCCTCTGCCGCCCCTGACGCAGCCCTCGGACGACGACGACGTCGACAGCAAGGACGACGATGACAAGCACGACCCGGTGAGTCGTCCAGCGCACCTCCCTCAGTGGCCACGAGCCCGGAGAGGAGCCGGCGGAGGGGGGGGGCGAGCCGAGGACGATAGAGAGGCCGCGGGTGCGGGCGCGACTCGTCAACCAGGGAGAGCGGGCTCGACCCCCCGGGGGTGGAACTGGGCCTCTGGGCGCGACCCAATGCCACCGTTCTCGCCCGGGGTGACCCCGGCCGGGCCGTCGACACTCTCAGAACCGGTGGAGCTGGGAGAGGCTGGCGAAGACGAAAGGCGGCAGCGGAGGAAGCGACACCAACAACGAGGGAAACGACCACACCGGCCGTCGTATGACGCTCGGCAAGCGAGCAAGAGAGCGAATCGGGGAGAACCGGAGCCCCGGGAGGACCGAAGGTGGAGCCCCGGGACCGAGGACTAAGCAAGTGTCTGTGTTTGGGCGTGGTGTCCAGTGTAATGTCCACTAGCTCCGAGTAGAGGGGGCGTCCTGCAGTTAAGGGGAAACCCGGTACGCGGGTCCAACCCTCGGAGAACTGTGTTTACTTTAAGGCCCTTGCCCTGCGAACGCGCACCCCCGGGGCTAGGGCTCTCTAGCCCGTAACCCGATGCCAATCATCCGGCCCGCTGGGTGCGCTTCTGAGCTCCCCGGCCCTGGATGTGCGGTTAATGACTGCACTCCAAGTGCTCCACAAGAGGGCGAATCACGCCAGGCTTTACCCGGGTTTACGCCCCGAGGAGTCTTTGACAAATCGCTCTCAAGAGACAAGTGTCCACGGCACGTCGTCAGTTAACACCACGTCGAGTTGTTAACATACCTTAAACGGAAATTAAGGTAAGGGAATTTCGGCCCCCCTGAGGCTGAGCGCTCAGGTCCT
>NW_005197442.1:0-1494 GCF_000372725.1 Emiliania huxleyi CCMP1516 | reverse complement strand
CTCGCGCTCCTCTTCACACCCGGACCCGTGAACGGCGTCTCTCCACGCCGCTCGCCGTGAACAGGTGCACGCGGAGCTCTTCGCCTCCGGATGCCACGGCGGCGCGGTCCACTTTTGGTCCACGACGCGGCCCGAGGAGCCGCTCTCCTCCTGCCACGGGCACGGCCACGCGTCGAACGCGCACGACTCGGCCGTGTGGGGCGTGGAGTGGCGCTCGGCTCCCTCGCCGCCCTCCTCTCTGCTTCCTCCCGGCTGAGCCTCGCCGGAGCGTCCCCGCAGGCACCCACTTGGCCACTTGCTCGCCTCCTTCTCGCAGGACATGCACACCAAGTTCTGGAGCCGCGCTCGGCCGGGCGAGCCCAGAACTGCCCCCCGGGACGAGGAGGAGGCGACGGAGGTTGGCGCGCCGTTCGGGGGCGGCGGGCGCGGGCGCGGCGACGGCGACGTCGGCAAGGGGGGCGGCAAGGGCTTTGCCGGCGGCAAGGGCTTCGCCGCCGGCAGAGGAGGCGGCTTCGGCGGCCGCGGCGGCGGGGCGGCGGCGGGGGGCGCAGGAGGCGGGCTCAACGCCGCCGCCCTCGCAGCGTTGGCAGCGATGCGGCCTGAGGGACAGTAACTCTCCTCTGCTTCTGCTACGTTAAAAATATTATGAACGATACCGTTCAAGTATGTACGTACCGGCGCCCCATCAAAATTATAGTCGCCTAGTCTGGACGATTTTTTTTTGCGCTATCTCCCCCCGTATCTCCCTCTACCCACTACCGTCTACGTCAGTATCATCTAGAAAACCCCGGCTCTATGAAATCATGGAGAATAGCATGATTTGCACATGATTTGTGATATAATGATGGGTCTGTTGATATCATGAGTAAGAATTCATGGTCGTGCTATCATACCCCCGAGCGTGAAAACTGAAATTAGGCCGACCCGCGACCGCTGCAGTGGTGCAGTGATCATACATAGCGCAAACACACGTGTTCAGACGGAACAGGGGATCCCTCCCCACCTCACAACGTGATACACCCCATGCTGGGGAGGGGGAGCTAGCCGGCAGGAGGGGAGCCCCATAGCATTTAAGTTGTAGCACTAGCCCCCCTCCCACAGGCACGCATTACAGGAAATTGCTTTCTTGCCTTGCTTTCTTGGCCTGCTTTCTTCAAACGCCCACCCCTGCTCCCTTGGTCCTTTCTTTACCTTCGGCGCCACTATTCTTGTTTCTCCTGTGGAACGTAGGATCAACCGGTGCTCATCAACCTCCATGCCCTTGCACGTGCGAGTGGGCGCGTGCTTGTGGCGCATTCTAGTGATCCGGGACTAGGCGCTCCGTACCAGGGCCGGCCAAGGTCGGTGAAGAACAGCCAGGCTCGGACTGGACACCAACGCGGTATGGGTGGACGCTGGACAGGTGATGACGACACGCACGAGCGACACACAGACACAAAACAGGCTCACAAGACACACAGCCAGCTGGCTGCCACACACCCTGAGTCGGCCAGT
>NW_005197443.1:0-1494 GCF_000372725.1 Emiliania huxleyi CCMP1516 | reverse complement strand
CAGTCAGTCAGTCAGTCTTACACAACTCCAAGCATGGAGGACGGGCCCACACGCACACACACGCTGCACACGATTGGCTCGGGAGCCGACACGAGGCACGCTGTCACCGGCCGTAGCACTGGGTCCGGACTGCTGGACGCACAACACACAGCTCACAGGACAGCTCACGAGGTGGCGCTGTATAGTGGGGTTCTCAGGGACCGACACGGGAGAAGAAGGTGGAGCACAGGGACGGGGACACAGAACTCACGAACTGATATCCCACCCCGCGCCGGGGGCGGTGGCGCGCGCGAGCGCCGGGGTATTTGGACCCGCAGTCTGGCAGGCGCCAGGCCACAGATCCGCCGGCAGAGCCTTCAAGCCGCATCCGCGATCCGCGCCGGCTCTCAGAAGAGATCCGGCGCGGTGCTGACCGCGTCCTCGCAGCGGACCACCGAGTTCACGATGATGTCCGAGGAGAAGCGGTGCAGCTGCGGCACGATGCGGTAGTCGCACAATGCCGCATTGCGGTTTGCGGCACTCCTGCTGCAACGCGCGCGCGGCGGTGAGGAGAGCGCGAGCCCTTGAGCTGCTGGAGTCAGTCCATCGCCCGCGCATGCGCGCTGGCCTTGAGGTGGTTCCACCAACAACTGGCCCAGGGGTTGTGACCCTGCGCAAAGCGCAGGAATTTGCCGAGCGCGCCCTTGGTCCTAGGGCCCCGCTCGGGGAGTTGAAGGCGGCCGCCGTGGTGCGCGTAAGGGTTCCGGAGAACCTTCTACCAACAGTTGTACAGATATGGACATGCACGCGAACGCGTGCGTCTCAGCTGACCGATTCAATTTATTTGCTCTGCTGGTGCTACTTCTCGCTCGTGCGTCCTTCGTTGGAAGTTGTGCTCGCGGCCTTCACCTATACGAACGAGCTCGAACGTATGCCACGTCGCCCCGCCGACTTCTTTCTTTTTGTTTCTATATTACTCATCGCCGCGAATGGTTGGGCAGGTTACTCAGGACACGATCCCGGCGTGAACACAACTAAGTACTAACTGACGATCTGCTCCTAGGTAGGTAGGTAGGTAGGAAGGTGGAGAACAGTCAGGCTCGGACTGGACACCAACGCGGCGTATGGGTGGACGCGAGACAGATGATGACGACACGCTGCTCCTGACAGTGGCATGCACCGCGCTGCGGCGCGTGCCACTGTCTTTGTTTTTGAAGTTAAAAGTCGAATCAGAGCGGTGTCGGCGTTGTCCTGAGTTTTCTCCGCCGGACCGCGCCCGTCTGGTCCGCCTCCGGGAAGCACCTCATAATGATTAATGTGCAGCACATCACAAGCTGCTGTACGGCCCGCCTCCCCTGGCTTAGCTAGACTGAGAGATATTGTGCACATGGTTGCTTGGTCCCTAAAATGCCTAAACAGTACGGGGTGTGGACCGTGAGTTGCACAGGGGTTGTGCGCCGGGCCCTTCCTGCTCGGCTCCAGCCAGTAGACAAGTCTTTCATCAACAGAGAGACG
>NW_005197444.1:0-1495 GCF_000372725.1 Emiliania huxleyi CCMP1516 | reverse complement strand
GTGGGGGTGGGCGTGGGGGCGGTGTGGGGGTCGGCGCAGGGGTGGGCGCGGGGGTGGGCGCTGGGGTGGGCGCGGGGGTGCGCGCGGGGGTGGGCGCGCGGGGGTGGGCGCGGGCGGACGGATTCGGACGGGGCGGAGCAGCGACCGCATGGGCGGCCGCTGCTCTGTCTGCCAGAGCGCGCCGTCTGCGCAGCTCGAGCGCCGCACTCCACATCCTCCTCGGCGACCTGCGTGCGCGGGAACGGCAGGGGTCATGTCGCGCGCACCGGGCGGCGCCGTGCTCGGGAGGTGGTCTGTACTGCTACGCATATGTAATCGCCCAGAATGCACAGATCGGCCATGTTATGTAAATACGCGCCCGCGATCCATAGTGCGTCGGCCAGACGTCGCGTATTTCGGTGTCGTGCCCGAGCCAAGTGGCGCCTGAGGGAGCTACAAATGTCTTGCGTATTACGAATCTGTCTTCTGCATCCACCTTCGGCCGATCGGGGTGTGCCTCTCAAGGCGCGCTACGCCCCACGTACTACGCACACGCATTCCGGATTCGAGTGAGAAGTGGCGGCCGGCGGGGGTTACGCCTCACGCATTACGCATACGCTTGATGCATTCGCACGCCCAAGGTGTCGGAGAGGGCCTACGCACCACGTACTACGCACACGCATTCCGGATTCGAGTGAGAAGTGGTGGCCGACGGGGGTTACGCCTCACGTATTACGCATACGTTTTACGCATTCGCACGCCCAAGGTGTCGGAGAGGGCCTACGCACCACGTACTACGCACACGCATTCCGGATTCGAGTGAGAAGTGGTGGCTGACGGGGGTTACGCCTCACGCATTACGCATACGTATTACGCATTTGCACGCCCAAGGTGTCGGAGAGGGCCTACGCACCACGTACTACGCACACGCATTCCGGATTCGAGTGAGAAGTGGTGGCTGACGGGGGTTACGCCTCACGTATTACGCATACATTTTACGCATTCGCACGCCCAAGGTGTCGGAGAGGGCCTCCGCACCACGTACTACGCACACGCATTCCGGATTCGAGTGAGAAGTGGTGGCTGACGGGGGTTACGCCTCACGTATTACGCATACGTTTTACGCATTCGCACGCCCAAGGTGTCGGAGAGGGCTTACGCACCACGTATTACGCATACGTATTACGCATCCCCCCCCCCAACCCCCTTTATGTGCGCGCACTGGCGCTGCCGCTAGGGCTGCCATAAGTTGGCTGGGGTTGTATGTGCGCTGGTAACAACAGACTCGGGCATAGCCCTCGACAGCCACCCCCTAACCCCCCTCCCCCCCCCCCTTATGTGCGCGCACTGGCGCTGCCGCTCGGGCTGCCATAAGTTGGCTAGGGTTGTATGTGCGCTGGTAACAACAGACTCGGGCATAGCCCTCGACAGCCACCCCCTAACCCCCCTCCCCCCCCCCCTTATGTGCGCGCACTGGCGCTGCCGCTCGGGCTGCCGTAAGTGGCTAGGGTGATGC
>NW_005197445.1:0-1495 GCF_000372725.1 Emiliania huxleyi CCMP1516 | reverse complement strand
CCGCCCGGGAGGCACCAGTGGCCTGGGGACGAGCCCAAAGGCAGCAAAGGCGGCGGGGTCGGCGGCGGCGGCGGCGCGTGCGGAGTCGGAGGCATTGTCGGCAGCGGCGGCGGGGTCGGCGGCGGCGGTGGCGCGTGCGGAGTCGGAGGCATTGTCGGCAGCGGCGGCGCCACCGACGGCAGCGGCGGCGCCACCGGCGGTGGCAGCAGCGGCGGCGCACTGCCTGGTTGCTGCGGCTGCGGTGGCAAGCGTGGTGGAGGCTGTGTCGGGGAGAAGTAGCTCTGTGGCGTTGTCGGAGGCAATGGTGGCAGTGGCAGCGGCAGCGGCGCCGTCGCCGGCAAGTGCGGTGGCGGGTG
Organism: Emiliania huxleyi CCMP1516; assembly: GCF_000372725.1. Lineage (NCBI taxonomy): Eukaryota > Haptophyta > Isochrysidales > Noelaerhabdaceae > Emiliania > Emiliania huxleyi. The sequence continues at coordinate 1,139 of NW_005197445.1, read as the reverse complement.
GAGTGGAGCGCGTCCGCCCGACAGCGCCAATCCGGGGGCCGTGCCTAATCTCTCCGACAGAGGAGACAGCATGGGAGGATGGAGGTGCGGCGGTAAGAGAGACCCGTCACCTGTGTCTCAGGCGCCGACAAGTGTTTTCTTAGGACAGTGACCGCCCCATTAGAGAGAGAGATCTTCAGTGATTTGGGCAAGACCAACAACAAATCACGACTCTCACAGTGATTTGGCCTCGACAGCTTGTCAGCCCTCAGCCGAAGCTGGGGCCGGTCCCGTTAGCCGAGAGAGCCCGCGCCGATGAGTTCGAATCAGGACACAGAGCTCACGCAAATTCACAAGTGGGGGGAAGGAAAGCGGCGAGTCGCAATTGTTAAAGAAAGAAAGAAAGAAAACGGCCAATGGGATTTCAAGGAGAGGGGTGTGATGCGCTAGCCGTCGCCCACCCTTGGGCGTCCGCCTTCCTTATACTGCCGGTAGTGCCAATTTTTATGCGAAGTGTCACCCAGGATCAGTCGTGCCTGTGTCGAGCCTGTGTCGAGCCTGTCCGTTAAGTCGAACCTCTTGTCGAGCTCACATGAACCTTCACGGGCTTCGCGCCGAGAGAGAGCTGTTCCTAGGCTCGTGTGACGTCGACGCCGATGACGGGTTTGAGGAGTACCAGCGGCGGCAGCGAGCTGCTGTGCCTGCGGCCAGCAATACGAGCTCTGGCCACAACTCGCGCGTGGATGGCGCGGCGCCGAGCGCGGCACCGAGCGCAGCACCCGCCAAGCCCTCGCTGGAGCTCCAGGCCGAAGCGGAGGCAAGGTCTCGGGCGGACGCACGCCGGCGGGCGCAGGAGCGCGAGGGCCGCTTGCAAGCGACGGCCGCTGCAACGAGCGGCCTGCCAAAGAGTCTCGGGCCGCCCTTGACGCCCTCTGAAATCGCTGCTGAGCTAAAGGCCAGCCGGCGAGCGATGACTGAGGAGACTGTTGATTTCGTGCAGGCGTGGAGATCATAGTTGAGTCTTGAGTACTTGAGACCGGGATCGTTGGATGATTCCTGTTGACCGCACGTCCGCACCTCTGTGTACACCGTACTGCAATCTGCCAACGGGAGGAGGAAGGTGTAGACGCCTCGCAAATACATCTATGAGCGCTGCTTCT
>NW_005197446.1:0-1495 GCF_000372725.1 Emiliania huxleyi CCMP1516 | reverse complement strand
GCAGACCGCCCTGGCGGACTCGTTTACACTTCCAAGCTCAAGCCAGGCGCCGCAGGCCATGAAGAGGAGCGCAGATGAAAATGGCGCCGCAGGCTCCCCGGGCCGTCCGCGCACAGACCACAGGAAGAAAACAAAAATCTATAAAACATCTATCAACACCACTAAGGGGGTGGGTGGGCTCCGATCTCCTCATCTCCAATACTCTCTCATCCACAGCGTCTTAGGCCGGGGATCCAGTCAGATCTCCGATCTCCATCTTCAATCTCCAATCTCCCAACGTCGTCATCTTAGGCCGGATTCAGTCAGATCTCCGATCTCCATCTCCAATCTCCAATCTCCAATCTCGATTCGGGGGCCCGGGGGAGGAGGGGGGCTCAAACCTTCAAGGAGATGCGCTATGGATTCATTGACACTGACCACCTCTCATCTCCAATCTCCAATCTTCTACTTAGCCACTGTCGCCGCCGGCAGCAATCTACGACCTCCATTTTCAATCTTCGATCTCACATCTGGGGCGGATGGCTGGGCGCTAGGATCTACAATCTGCATTCTCCATCTCCTATCTCCCACATTTTGGCCCGTGTTGCTGCTCAGCGATCTGCAATCCACAATCTCAATCTTCGTTCTTTAGTCTTGAATGGGGAACCGGACAGGAGGGATCTACTGGCGAGACTTGGGCGTGTCCGTGTGAGAGATCCGCTAGGATCTCCAGTCTTAATCTACTGTCTCTACCCCCACGATCTACTGTTCTTGCGCAGAGATTTCCATTACTCGAGAGAGAGAGAGAGAGAGAGAGTTGTTTGTTGTTGTGTTTGTGTTTGCGTTTTCCGGTGCCTACAAAAAATTTCCATGGAGCTGAACACAGGGTTTGCGGCGGTCACTGTCTACCAGCGGGCACAGTGGGCCGCGGACACCCGTTAATGACCAAAGCGAAAAGGCAAAAAGGTCCAAAAAGAAGAAATCCTCTGTCCCCCGCGTGCTCAAGCCGCTTCAAGCCGCTTCGACGCTGATGCCGACGCGAAAGCTCGCCAACCCGCTGTGGGCGTTCGCCTTCCCCACAATTATTATCGCGGCTGTCGTCGCCGCTGCTGCCGCACGCCGCCTCCACCGCCACCACCGCCGTGGCCTCTGCCGCTCGCGCTCGCCTGCTGGGACCTTCACGCTCGGGTACTGGGACATCCGCGGGCTCGCGGCGCCAGCGCGGATGATGCTGGCGTACAGAGGAGCCGCCTTTGAGGACCGCATGTACTCTCTGCAGCCGCAGGAGGACGGCGGCTGGGGCGCCCCGGCGTGGTTTGACACGGACAGGCCACCGTTGCGCGAGCGAAACGCCTTTATCAATCTGCCGTACCTCGTCGACCACGAGAGTGGGATCGTCGTCTCGCAGAGCACTGCGCTGTACCAGTTCCTCGGGCGCAAGCTGGGCCTGATGGGCGAGAACGAGGCCGAGCGCGCGGCGACGGAGCAGACGTTGGCGCAGGTGCCCCCCCCCCCA
>NW_005197447.1:0-1495 GCF_000372725.1 Emiliania huxleyi CCMP1516 | reverse complement strand
ATTTGTTTGGGTGGTGTTCGACCGCGCTAATGGTTGCGAGCGAGCCGTATCACGGCGCGGCCAATTCTTTTATAAAGTTCTTTCTTTGTCCGCGCGAAGGAAATAAATCATGTGCACGCCGCTGAGTGAGTGAGGGACCCCAGAGGGTAGATCGAGCGGTGTCGTCCCCTCTCTCCATCGTCTCACTGAGAGACGTCGGCGGTGATGGCGCGGCGCGCGGTGTGATACGAGCGTCATCTTGTAGTGAACAGGCCGAGTTCGCGGTTTGAGCGCCCAGCGCAGACCGACCGACCGCAGGGGGGGTCCGGTCGACGGCCGCGGAAGACCGCAGACCGGAGGGGGGGTCCGGTCGGTCGGAGCGCAGACCGAGGGGGGGGTCGGTCGGGTTGGCTCGAGGGTCACACACACCGCACACCGACGCTCGCCGCAGCTGTGAATAAATTAGTATCTCGAAATACTAGAGACCAAGCGCCCTCTCCCCGTCTAATCACTCCTCGTCGTCCGAGTGGCTGAGCTCGAGACCGAGACGCTCAGGATTGGGTCGGAACACGAGCTTGTCCATGTCCACACTCTGGTCGTCGTCGTCCATACGATTAGCTTCGCCGGCGACACACTGTACCCGTTGACGAGCCGCTTGAGCGCGGCCAGAGCTTGTACAAAGCGACGGCAAGCAGGACCAGGCCTGCGACTGCGTAGATGCTCCACATACATGTGTGGGGTCGGGCTTGCTCGGGCCTCGGCGAAGAAGTCTCCTTGGCGCTTGGCTGCGTGACTAGTTTTCATAGTGAAACCCGGCGATTTCGAAGCGCCCGTGGCGGTTCGCGAGAACCGAGAAGGAGGGAGAGAGAGCGTTTGAGGGGGCTCACGGCAAGGACACCGAGCGAGGGGGGGGTCGGTCGTCACACCTCCCGCCGCCGAGAGAGCGACCGACCGGAGAGGGGGGGTCTGGTCCACCTCGGGGGCAGACCACCGACCGGCGGGGGGGTCCCCACGAACTAGGGTGGGTGGGTACAAAATGACGCTCGTATAAAAACAACCTCGTGTTAAAGTACTACCTGTAAACCGGGGAAGGCCTGCGCAGCTTCTAACGATTTCACGCAAAACTCCCTCGCACAACACACTGGGCACGGGACTGGCGCGCACTGTTTGAGAAAAGAATTTTACCACCAAAGCGCGCAGCTCAATTCTGCCCGCTTAATTACCTACATATGCTCAACACTGGTGCAATCTGCAGCCTAAAAACAGACATGCGACGAGGGCCCCGCCCGTGTGGATCTTGTGGCTAGGTCAGCGACAACCAGCGCAACGCTCCTCGCAGGCCGCCCGCTACTCCCCGCTCGCCCGCCCGCTCGCCGCTCCCCTCCGCGCCCAGCCTCTCGCTGTCGTGGCGTGTCAGCACGGCTTGAATTGCCGCGCCCGGCTCGGCTGGCTCGCTCTCGGCGCTAGGTGAGGGAACGGCGGCCCGGTAGACAGGCTTCTCCTCCCGAATCGAATG
>NW_005197448.1:0-1495 GCF_000372725.1 Emiliania huxleyi CCMP1516 | reverse complement strand
GCGACGAGGCTGGACTGGACGAGGCGCGCGGGCGACGGAGCGCGCGCGCCCGCAAAGACGAGTGCGCCGCCCGCCATAACTCCCGTCAGCTCCATCGTGTTGCCGCGCAGCCGCTCGTAGCCGACGCGGGCGCCGAGCACGTCCCGGCGCACCGCGGTCTTGAGCTGGTTCTTGGCACGCGCCTTGGCCTCGGCGATGCCGGCGGCGGCGGCCGAGAGCGAGAGTGAGAGGAGGAGCAGGGAGCGAAACAGGCTGGACGCAGCCGCCATTGTTCGGGGTTCCGAGAAACCGCTTCGATCGCGGCGCGTTTAGCCGCGACCAGACCGTTTTGAGTAACCGGCGAAGCCGCCCGGTGGCATCTCTTTCCACCCAAGAAGCCCGTTTGGAGGGATGGGCGGCAGTGTGCGGGCGGTGAGCTCCCATCAATTTAGAACGAAACGCCCCTCCCTCCCTTCTTCCCTCTACTAGCTGAGGGGCTCGCTAAAGCCTAAACGCTCGCCGAGCTCCATGCTGTGCAACACCACCTCCTCACTAATCGTCAGGGGCGCGGAGAGCGCAGTGCACTGCGGTGAGGCTGCGCAGCGGGGGCTCACCCCCTGCACCGCGCTCAGCGGCGCAGGGAGGGCGGTCGGTGGCGGCGGCGGCGAGGCGCGAGGCGGTGGCGGCGGTGGTGCGGGCGGCGGGATGACAGGGGAGGCGGCGGGATTGACAGGGGAGGCGGCGGCCACGAGCGGAGCGGCGCGAGAAGGGGGGGGGGGGCGGCGGCGAGGCGCCGGTGAGCGAGGCGCCCGCGCCATCAGAGGGACGCGCCGCTGCGAGATGGAGGGCGGCGGTGACGGAGGCGAGGCGCGAGGCGGCGGCGGCGGCGGCGGCGGCGGCGGCGGCGGGTCTCGGTGAGCGGCGGCGGGAGGAGGAGCAGCGGCGGTGGGAGGAGGAGCAGCGGCGGCGCTCGCTCGCTGTTGACGGGAGCGCTTTTGAGCCTGGGATCCCATGCCACTGCGACCGGCGTGCCCGGGAACGGAGATCGCGCGCGCGCCGCCACTCACGACGCGCGCGCGATCTTCGCGGAGTCGGGTCCCCAGAGGGAAGCGGTCTTCTCGGCCGACGTCCAGCGGCGCGCAAGGAAGCAGGCGCAGCGGAGGCGGCCTAGCACCGGCTCGGCGCCGGGCGGTTGCGCTGCCCGCGAGCCGCGTCCTGAGCCTCGGCAGCGCGCTGCGCGGCGCGGCGCTCGCGCTGCTTCTGTGCCGAGAGCGGCATGATTCGCTGAAGCTCCAGACTGCTCGGGTATCACGAGTTCTGGGGGTCACGATTTGCACAGGTGGAGGGGAAATTGGCGTACTCGCAGAATGTGGGTAAACGAAAGTAGCGTATACGCTACTATGAAAGAAGAAGCCGAAAAAACACGCCGGAGTCAGTCCGCCCGAGCCAGCCAGCTGCCGGCTCGCACGGCAGCCTCTTCCTCTCGACCAGCCTCAACTTCCGTACAGTCAGCATT
>NW_005197449.1:5360-27227 GCF_000372725.1 Emiliania huxleyi CCMP1516 | reverse complement strand
GATCTTGAGCACTTGAGCACTTGATAGGGCCGGCCGATTCCGCATGGTACGGGACCCCTCGATCGTCTCGCCCTCCCTCACTGGTGTGTTCATTGGGGGGGGTCATAACAATGTGTATTGGTGTCTTTTTTATGTATGTAGCTCTTATGAACGTACGTACCCGAGTTCCAGAGAGAGAGAGAGAGAGAGAGAGAGAGAGAGAGAGAGAGAGAGAGAGCGAGGACAGAGGTGAACTGCTGACGGAGTTTGCGATAAGAACAGTCAGGCTCGGACTGGACACCAGCGAAGAGAATTTTAGAGAGAGAGATGTGCCACATTTCAATTTTGTGAGTGACACCAGGACCAGCGATGAGGAGCGACACCGACTGGTTCTTCGGGGTTAGCGCACCGCTAACCGCCGAACGCAAGCGCACTACGACCTGGGTCGGGCTCATATCTTCCAACCTGGAATTTCGTTGGTTTCGGGCGGCAAGAAGAAATAATCCGTAACGACAAAACAACAGCATGCGTTCGTCCGCAACACAGTACGCGCCGCTGGCCGACAACACGGGCTCGCCGCTGAGCCCAGGCCGCCGGTCGCTGATCGGTAGCGCATCTCCCGCGAGCAGCCGCAGTGGCAGCAGTGCCACCAGCCGAGCGCTCAGCCTCTCTGCGAGTTCCATAGCCGGCTCCGCACCACGGCTGTGGGACACCTCAGAGGAGGAGCTGGAGCCGGAAGACCTTTCAGACTACTTTGACCGGCTAACAAGTCGGCGTGGTATCCATCGACGCGGCCGCTACGTCCTTCTGTCGCGCGCCCTCCTCTTGTCCTGCTGCGCGGTGCAGACGGCGTGTGCTACGACCTTCATCTCTTCGGTCCGCACAATGCCAGCGCGCACCGATGCGCAGTTCATGCTCGTGACTGTTGCCGCAGCTGCTGCCTCGGGCGTGGTCGGCGCTGCCGGCGCGTATTCGCGGTCCGGCTCGCTGCTGCGGTGGTTTGTCATCTCTCAGGTCTGGTGCATGTCTAACATCGTGGCCCAGTGCGTACTTGCTCAGCACAGCAGCCGAAGGTACGCCACGAAACCACCGCACAGGAGAAGAGACAGCACGTACTCTGACACACTCGCTCGCACCCGCGCAGGCAGCACGTCCTGTGCGCCGATGAGCCCTCCTCTGCATCCGCGAGCTGTCTGACTGATGAGTTTGACACGCGCTCTCTCCTGCTCGCGTTTGGCGTGGTGTATTGCTCCATCTTTGTTGCCGACACGCTGGCCCAGGCGTTCCAGGACCAGACCGTGCACGCGAGCAAGTACCGGCGCGGACCGCCACCGGCAAAGCCTCTCTGCCTGCGCAGCCTCGCTCATCTCGTCCCCATCTCCCTTCCCTCCCCGCGCAGAATTGTGCAAATGGTTTGGCTCATGCAGAAGCGAACGCTGGTCTCCGTTTCGCGCTTCGAGGCCATCATTCACGCTCACTTCGAGGAACTTGTGAATAACGGGTTGCTTCAGCTGACGCCGAGGGCGCGCAAAGGCGGAGGGTAACAGGCACCCAGGCCACCGGAGGATCGACGGAGGAGGCAGCTCCCACGTTGAGAGGTGTGTTTCCTTCACAACATATTCAGGGCGGCTTTTCACGCTCAAAAGCGGGTAACAAGGTCTCTGTGAACTCCCCGTCTCACACCCTCACTGACGTGTGCCGTGTGAGTTTCTTGTTTCTCATTGCAAGATCAACCCCTTTCTGTGAAAACCCCACGACCCAGCCCCGCCAGGCGCCGGGGTCACGAGGAACTTGCAAGTCGTGGCCGAGGCGGCGACGGGCGCGGTGCAGAGGTGGATCCAGCTCAATGATGAGGCTACGGCGCGCATAATGAAGAGAGAGAGGAACACATCGAGTGGCTGAGGAAGCTCTTCACTGGGTGGAAAGAGGCTCGGCCGGCCTTGAGGGAGTCGCAGAGGAGGGATAACGCAGGCAACGCAGGGACGGGCCAACAGCCAGTGGGACGAACGAGGGCCGCGACGGGGGCTCAAGCGGGAGGGAGCGGAGACGGTGGGCAGCGAGCAAAGCGTGGGTGAGACTGATGATGCTCCTTCGACTCACACGAAAAGGAATCGACGCGATGTGCAAAGCATACAAGAAGGGGAGAAGGAAGAGGAGAGACGCCGGTGAGGACGAAGCAGAAACTAGCGCAGACGAGAGCAGGGCAGACCCGGGGACTGGGGAGCCGGAGCAGACGGCATCGGCCGCCGAGGGAACGTTGGGAAGAGGCACGAGGAGGGCGGCGACCTCGACCGACTATGGAGGACCCGTCGCCAGACGACGCAGGGCAGAAGACGGTGAGGCGGAGCAGACGCGCAGGGCGAGACGAGGGAGGGAGCAGGACTTTGCGGAGATCAGCAGGAGGATGTACGAAGAGATTAGGAGCAGCAGGGACCCGAGGGACCATGTGGAAGACGGCTAGTGCTACCACAAAGAACCCTGCACAAAGATCGCAAGGGCGGGGACCTGTTCCTTTTTACCCATCTCACAGTAGAGAGGTGTCCGTTTTTATTTATTTATTTAGGCGCATGCCCAGGCGCGGATGCCGAGGCGCACGTATCCAGAATAAGAGCATTTTATGGCGCACAAGCTCGTCTCGTGGAGGACCCTTGGCCGGCCCCTAGCAAGCTAGTGCAAGCGCCACAAACGTCACAAGCGGTGCTCAGGCGCGAGAGTCCTCCTCGATGTTGTCTCCGAGTCAAAGAGTCACGCTGCCAGAGAGTGCAACCAACCGAGGCCAATCTTAGACGACTATTTGACCGTCCTTGGGCGGAAGCTCCTCCTCCGACACGTCGTCGGGGATATGGCGCAACGGTGCCGACCTGGGTGAGCTCTCTTTCCGCCTGCACAAGCCGAGGACGTCGGAGACGTCGCCCGGCCGCGCGTATAGCCAGACAGATACGCAAACGAGCCTGCAACACACGCAATCTGAGCCTCAGCCTCAGCCTCGTGGGTCGCGGGGCAATGGGGATGGCTCACCCAATCCCCTCAAAGAAGAGCTGGGTCGGATGAAAGTCAAAGAGGACCATCGACGAGCCACAAGTGAGCAGAAGAGCGAGCACCGTCGCAAACGTCTTGAGGACCTATCGACGCCATGACCGGTTGCAGCTAGAGTGGATTACTCGAGACGCGCAACCTCGGCACAACGACACGTTTCCGGCAAACTTGATCACCACGGCGGTGCACAGCGCGCCGACGACTTGCACCGCAACAACGACCCATGTCGAGGTATGGAAGCCTTGCACGAGACCGCGCCTCATCACCCTCTGGCCTACAGATTGACATTGACCGAAAGTCAGAGAGGAGAGCCGATCCGTCCTCGGCGCCGCTCCGCCACGCCGCCGTCGACTTGGGCGATGGCGATACACTGCAGCGGGATCGCGAATAGGCCGAGCTGCACGTTGCGCATCCAGAGCGAAGTGCCCCCTGCAGTGAAACAAGAGCCCGCTTTGCAGCCGCTCTCTGCGTGTGGACAAAATCACGGCGAGGCGGGGGCCCGAAGTGAACATCTTCTCGAGAAAGACACCGGCGAAGCCCGAGATGGAGGCAGCTGCGAGCGCGGCGCTGACACCGAGCCAAGGGGCGGCGCCGGTGGGAGCGCTCGACGACTTTCCGTCCTCCGACTGCACCTGCGGGCCGACAAAACGGCGGCTGAGCAGGGGGCGGCTACGAGGAGGGGCACGCTCTCCCAACGGCCACCAGCGCAACTCCGGCCATCAGTAGCAAAAAGGAGACCCACTGCGCGGCGCGGAAGCTCCGCCGCAGGAGCAAGACGGTGAAGAAGGCGGTGGAGATGGTCTTGAGCTGGTAGAGCACCTGAGCCGCGGCTGCCGACAGGTTGCTGATGGCCACGAAAACCAGGTTGTTCTGCATCGCGTAGCAGAGAGCCGGCACGCCGAGCAGCAAGGTGGTTCGCCTGCGAGCGAGGCCCCCCTCTCCTCAGCACACACCCCTCCTGCAAGCCGAGCAGTTCGCCCGGCGCACCGCTCCACCCACAAGTGGTGCTGCAGCTCCGCGCACAGCTCGCGCACGCTGAGGCGAGGGACGGGGGTGGGTTGGCAAGGCAGCGCACGACGCGGCAGAGGTCAAGGGCGGGAGCGTGGGTCTGAAGCGAAGGAGGGAAGCCGTCGCTCGGGCTGCCTGCCCCGAGCGTCCCGAAGCAGCAGGAGGAGGCAGATGGCCATCTTGATCAGCTCGACCATGAGCACGACCACCGAGGTCAGGTACAGCTCGTTGGGCTTACCCTGCCGCGTATACCGCGTCACCACAAACGCGGAGCTGTTTTGCACCATCAGCACGGCGAGACTGCCCCATTTGAGCAGGAGAGCCGTCTTTGTGCTCTTGCTGACGGCCTGCTCGCTCGAGGTCTCCGACGCAGAGACGAGGGAGGCTCTTTCTGCGCCCGCAGCGTCCTTCTGCATCGAAGCTCCAGCTGCGGGCGGCTCGGCCGGCTCAGGCAAGGCTTGGCAGTCGCGTTTGTGCCACAGTTCGGTTTGGGTCGTGCCACAGGGTTGCGCCCGCCCCTGTCGAGGTTCTTGAGGTGGATGCCGCCTTTGGCCGCGTGTTCCCGAGGTGAGTCTGTCAGTAGCGGCTAACCTCGAAATGTGCACCTTGGATGGCTGCGCTCCCTGTTTCGCAGCCAGATGCCCTGCAGCTATAAGCGCGTTTGCTATTCGAAATACCTGCGTTTCCTGTACACTAACGGAAGCGCGACAGCCTCCAGACACACACCTCATACACACATATGGAGCCCCTCTCTCGCCCCCCTGGCGGCGGCAGTGGCCATGGCGACGCTGACGGCGGTGGCACTCGTGGGACGTGGCGGTGACACTCGTGGCCGCGGCGGCGCCTGGGCAGCAGAGAGCTGTCGCTGCAGTGCTGGCGGCAGCTGGCGTGCAGTGAAAAGTAATCCGACCGCGGCCCCGCGGCCGCAATGAATTAAAAGGGGCGGTTTTCGAGGGGGAATCTGGAGAATCTGGGAATCTGCTCACCACGGACCCCCGCACCTCATCGAAAAACTGGGATCATCTGGCTTCCGGAATACTTCCGCGAAGCTGCCCCCAGCAGGCGTTTGACCAAAATCCAAATTTCCCAGCTCCAGTTGAGGCTGCCCTCGGACCCGAGAAACTTTTCCTCACACTCTGCAAGACATAGTACTTTTTTAAGGTGCTCTACAAGCTAGGCAAGATTAGGCACAAAAGATATGGCATTGCAGGCCATTTAGGGCCCCTTAGACGGTCACTGAGTAGGCCAAAATCCCCACTGGGCCGGGAGCAACCTTAATCAAAATACAACAATTGTAAAGCCGTACACGCAAACGACTGTGTACACGGCACACGGCCTAGCTACCCAAGCTATGCGTAGACGAAAATGTGGACAACCTCGGACCCCTCGTACCGGGTGGTGTAGGAGGCGTCCACCGCGCAGCGGCGGAGGTAGGCGGCGATTGCCTTCGCCTCAAAGTCGTTGACCAGATCGCCCCTGAGCGAGAGCACCTGCTGCGACCAGACTGTGGCCGGCGCGATCGCGGAGAGCTGGAAGCCTCGCTCGGAGGGCTCGAGCCGCGCGGAGAGGAGGTAGTTGTTGTACTCGAACACCTGCGCGAGCGCCTTGACGCCCTCGAGGAGCGCCGCCCTGCTCGGCCGCAGCTCGACGGTGGGCGCGAGGCCGGGATAGCGCTCGGCGATCGCGTCGAGGATCTTGTCGCCGACGCGCAGCGACAGCAGCGCCGGCAGCCGCGCATTGTCCCGCGGGAGGGCCGGGTCTCGCGCCACCACGACGCTGGTGCCGTTCGCGTCGATGAGCTCCTCGAACACCACCCTCCCGTCGCGCATCCCCGCGGCGATCGTGGCGTACTGGCAGTAGGACATGAAGTCGAAGTAGTTTGGGTCGGAGATGTCGCCCTGCTTGACGGGCGGCAGCGGCTGGCGGTAGCCCTCCCAATCGTCCTGGCGCAGCAGGAACTGGCGCTTCTGGAACTCGTCCATCGGCATGAAGTCAAGCTCGTCCGCCGTCGCGTACGACGTGCGCATGAGCAGCACCGCGAAGTCGATGTCGATGCGCCGCCGCGGAAGCGACCTGGGCCTCGGGCCGGCGGCACGCACCGCCTGCTCGCGCAGAATCTGCGCAAACGAAGTGCGGCTGTCGATCCGCTCGTCGAGCGGCCGCGGTTGGACCAGCGCTGGAGCCGGAGCGGGCACGAGCACTGTCGACGCGAGAAGATGCGCCGCGAAGGACCTGCGAGCAACTGAGGTGATGCCTTGCCGCATCGGGTTGATGGTAGAGGCAGGTAGGCACAAGACGGAGCAGAGGCGCGCGCCGCGCAGCGACACCCTGGGGTTCGCTCTCCAGGTGCCCCCGGTCTGCGTGCGTCGTGGCATGTTTTTTTTCGCGCATGCGTGTACACAAAGATTACACAGTCCGAACTTCAAGCACGCCTCACGCGCCAGCGCTACGAGACGCCTTCGGCCTACGAGACGCCTTCGGCTGGATGCCTCGCTGAATGCCGCAGCACCATCACCAGGCTGATCTGGAGGACGCCTAGCACCAGCGCGGTCACGAGGAGCTCCGCCGTCGCAAACGTCTGAACGTTGCACCCCTTAAGCCGCGCATCCTCGCCGCACTTCAAGCCCAGCTCGGTCAGTGCGAGCCCCACTGGCAGCCCTGTGGCCCAGGGGGCGAGGTCTGATGCCCACGGCACCTCCATGCCGTTGGCGACGAAGCTGGACTCGCACGCCTCGACCGTCGGCGCCAGCCCTGAGAGAAGGGTCATCTTGCCCAAGCCCCACGTGATCGCGTCGCCCTTGCCCAGCTGCATCTGCCGCACCATGCACTCTTTCGTGCATTTGGAGAAGAGCGCGCTCGCCTTTGCCAGTCTCTCAATCTCCGCGTCGGTCTCGGCCCCGGTCATCTCGAGGGGGCGGTCGTAGCAGCGTGGGAGGGCGGAGATGTTGATTGCCGTTGACACGAGCGCAAACGCCGCCGTGCCAACCAGTAGAGCCATTGCTACTCGCGCCAGGGCAAACCTGAGGACGAGCCGGCGCTGCTGCGGCAGGGGTTGCGATCCCTCGGGTGCTGCCACCGCAGCTTTGCTCGGTGCCGCCACGGGAGCTTCTCTGGGTGCCGTCGCCTCCACCTCCCTGGACGCTGTCGCGTCGGTGCCGGCCTTCACCTTGGCGATCCACCCGACGGTGTTGCGCAGCTTGCGCCACGAGGGAGACTTGTCGCCGTCCTCCTCCTCGTGCAGGTCAAAAAAGAAGGAGCTGCGCGTCGACTGGGCGTCGGCGGTGCTCTCTCCCACCGCATGCCCAGATACGACCAGGTAGGCGACGATGGAGCATAGAATGTAGAGAGAGGCGATGGCCAAATCGAGAGCGAGGGCACGGCGGTCGTCTTGTATGTCCATCGTGCCCAGCAACGCTACGAGCATGAAGACTCCAACCACGCCGATCACCGCAGAGATCATCTGGGCTGACTCACGCAGCCAGTTGCGGTTGTTTTGGTACTCGGGCTTGCAGATGCGCCAAGTGACGCCCGCGCAACGATTCCGCTTGGCCTCGAGGCCGTCCCTCGTCAAAGGAGACTTCAGGGCGGCGAGGTCGAACGTCGTCTTCCTGCCGCCCTTCCCGGTCTCCATCAGCGGACGCGCACGGCCCGACACCGGTCACCGCGCTTGGGACGGGCGAGTTGTTTGGCCGCCCCTCCCGGCCGCAGATCCCCCGGCCGGTCGAGCGGCTGCCCGCCACCTTCCGCCGCGACGCCTCCGCGTGCGCCTCTTGCCACGACCACGCTCCGCCGCACCGCGACTGCTGCCAGTCCGCCGCCGCCCGGCTGGCTTACGGCGACGGTGCGTGGGCGTGGGGAAGGAGCCACCGCCCCACCACCACACCCGCCGCAGACCACAACCGCCGTCCCTCGGGCCTTCAGATGCGCGCCGGGGAGGTTGTGCAGAGGCGAGAGGGGCGCCTCTACCTCTGCGCGGTAGGTGGCGCGGCTTGCCTCGCCTGCCTGCCCGCCTTCCGCAACCTCAGCAGCCGGCAGGCGTGCGCGGCGGCGGAAGCGGCGGCGATCGAGGTCGGCCTCAGCCTCAAGAGCCATTGGGTCTCCACGCCCATGCGACCGTGCCGCTTGCCAAACATGGTCGGGGTCGACCCGCTGGATTTGCTGCTGCGAGGCGCCGTCGGGTGATCGGGACGGCGCGTGGAGCATTCTCTGAACCGTCTCGGAGCCTTCCTGTAGGCGCCGAGGAGAGAGCAAGGCCTGGAGCCTCGTGCCGCGTGTCGTCGCTGCACGAGTTTCGGTGCGCGAGCGGCCAGTGCGTCTCGATGACGGAGCGGTGCGATGGCGTTCGGCAGTGCCGGGTGCGGCCCGTCCCCAAACGCGCCGGGCCGCGCACCGCTCCCCCGCTGACCGCCGACCGCCTCGCCGGCGCCGCAGGACGGCACGGACGAGGAGGGCTGCCCGAAGCCATCCGCGAAGCCGCTCGTGGGGTGGAAGGCGGCGCGAGCGAAGCTCGACTGCTGGGGAGGTTGCGGCGGTGCAGGCGCTTGCCCGCACTTTTGTGGCGCAGGTCGGGCTTGTTGTCAGAATGGAGCAAAGGACCCGTGGCCGTGTCCTGCGACCATGGCGACGCACTACTTCTTCCACACTTGTGCGCGAGATGTAGCCGACATGTAGCCAACATGCACATGTGGCCGACATGCGGCCGCGACTCGCCGTAGCGACGCACTCTCTTCTCCGCGCCTGCGACGACGTGGCTCCAGTGCGGCGGTGCGGCGGGGAGCCGCCCTCTTGACCAGCGCACGCGGTGCCTGTAGGCACTGAGGCTCTGGAGTCGCAGCCGCCGCCGCCCCCGCCGCCGGCGAGCAAGCGCGCGCTGCTTGCGCTGGGCGGCACTTTTGAGCGGAGCGCGCCAGTGGCCTGGCCGTCCGTGGCGGCCAACATCGTCGCGCCCTTGCGCGCGGGTGGGTTCGCTGTGTCCATCTATGGCTTCGAGCTGCAGCCAGCGGGCGCTCTCGTGGACGGCGTGAGATCTTGCGCCCCCGTCCTCTCTTTGGCGCGCGGCACGCCGATCGGCGAGTATGACTCGCTGATACAGGCGGAGGCCGACGCGGCGGCGCCCGCTTCGCTGCTCAAGCCCGACCTATTCTTTTGCGACTCGCCCTACGCGAGGCGGACGCACGTGCCGCTCGGCAACAACTGCTCGATCAACGTGGTGCGGCAGCTCTTGTCCGAGTCGCGCGTCGCCCGCTTCCTCGAGGCGAACGCCGGACGCTTCGACGTGGCCGTCGCGCTGCAGGCGGACTACTTTGTCGCCACCCCCATCGACATGCGCGACGTCGGTGCGGCGATGGGCGGGGGCCAGGGCGGCCGGTTCGTCTACCTCAGCGACGCCAACGACGCGTTTGGCTTCACAAACGGCTTCTATCTCGGCCCTCCGCGCGCCGTCGCGGCCGTGATGGGCCGTTTGGACGCCGCCGCCGCCGGCCAGCTCGACACCAGCCGCGACTACGAGCGGCTGCTCAAGTCGGCATTCGAGCTGCTGGGCATCGAGCGGCGAGTCTCACGCCTAGCCGTCTTCAAGGTGCGCGCCAATTGCGGCGTGCACTGGCAGGGCATCGGCAACCCGTGCCCGAGGACGAGGCGAGAGAAGCGGCACCACCGCTGCCTGCGGAGGAACCGTTTCGACCACGTGCTCGACGGCTCGGTGGCCGCGGTGATGCGCGTGCAGCAGGTGCATCGCGCCCTCGTCGACCTACTCCGCGGCCGCGGGAACTGCGCGTGCGGTCCGCGCATCGACGCCGGACCGGTGCTTGCCGCGGCGGCGGCGGCAGCCAACGCGAGCGGCGGCGGCGCATTGTCGGCACGTTGCAGCGAGGTGCGCGAGTGCTGGATGGCCGACGTGGCGCTGGCGCGGGGCACCATGGCGTTCGGGTGATACTGCAGTGTGATCTCGCGGACGACTCGCACACAACTGCTCTCGTGAGAAAATAAAACAAGTCATACAACACTGGTGCTCGGCTCCAACGGCTCACCTGCAGTGTCATGTGAGCGTCTTTTGCGCCTATCCCTGCGCGCTCGCTTTAAGGAGGACGCCGGCGAGAGAGTCCCGTGTGGAGGTAATCTCTGACTTCCCGACTTTCGGGAGGCAGCTCCGGCAGCCGGCAGGCCAATGACGGCACCCGGCAGCTTGTGGGAGCAGTTGGAAGCTGTTAGCGCCTCGCTCTCGACATCGTTGATTGATTTGAAGGAAAGACTGCTGGCGACGCTGCGTACGATGAGGACCGCACCGAGTACAAAGAGGGCGAGAAACGCGTAGAACTGCGTCCCAAGCACTCCGCCGGGCCGGATGCAGCGTCCGGCCCACACCTGGCAAGCGCCGGGCATGAACGGCGGCTGCGGTGGCGGCGGACTCGCCTCTACCATGGTGCGCCACCCCTGCTCCTACGACGCGCTCGGCGAACAGTTTTGCGCCGCTCCTCGACGTTCGCGTTGTGTAAGTAAGAACGGCGGCGGGCGCTGCCACAATCTGCTATCTGGACAAACCACTTTTTGAGAGAAGAAAACCGTTGGACCACCCAAGCAAGCCTGCCCGCAGCCCGATCCCGATCATCCGGCCCGCTGGTGCGCTTCACAATACAACATACCAAACAAGCATAGCTCCCCGGCCGCCGCGCGCCGGCCCCCGCCCCTGTGGGTGTGAGACTGAGAGACAGAGCAGAGAGGCTAGAATGTGTAATGAGATAGCTGGCCATGTGGCTAGACCATCTCCTAGAATGTGTAAGTGACAGCTCTGGCCAAGCGTGCAGTCATAAGACTGACTCCCAAAAGCAAAAACGGCCGTCAGGTGCGTATGCGTATGCCGCCAGAGACGCGCCACACACCCACCGCGTCGGAAGTGCCGGCGACACACACGACGCCCGACGGGTGGGGCAACACCCAGTTCGGCTTCTGCGCGAGGCTCGCCGACCCCACCGCGCGCAAGCTGGCCCCCTCCGACGCCCCCTCGGCCGGCGGCGGCTCGCACGCCCATAGGCGCAGCCGAGAGTCGTCGCCCGCAGAGAGGAGCGGCACCGCCGTCCCCCACCCTGCACCGCCGAGCTGCGGCGCAAAGACCACCTGCGACGCGGCGGCGCCGTGCGCGGACGGAGCCGCCGCGAGGAGAGCGCCGTGGTTCGCGTCTCGCAGCTCGATCGACCCGTCGCCGAGGGCGGCGGCAAAGGCGGTGCCGCCGGGCTCAAAGGCGAGCGAGTGAACGTGCCGCGGGTTGATCACGCGCGGCGCCTGTGGCAAGGTTCAGAGAGGGCTCAGGGAAGGCTCCTGCGAGCTCGGCACGGGTTGAAGAGGCACTGTGGCGCCGCTCCGTCCGACTGCGCCGGCGGCGCCGCGGCCGCGAGGCACCACGAGCACAGCGTCGCGCCGGTGAGGCAGTCCCACCGCACAGCAAACGCATCCGTCCCACCCGAAAGCAGCTCGAGCCCGCCGCCGCCGCCACCGGCTGGGCGAAAGGCGAGGCAGGCACAGATGGAGCCGTGAGCGGCGTCCAGCTCCGGCGGCTGGCTATCGCCATCGAGGTTGACGACGCGCACCTCGCCCGAGTCGTCGCCGATCGCGACATGCTCGCCAGCCGCGTCGATTGCCAGCGCTCCCACCTCGTCGCTGCTCCCGCCGAGCGACGGCACGGCAGGCTCGCGCATCAGCACGCCCGGAGCGCGCAGGTCGTAAGCAAAGACGTCACGTCCAGCGGCGCCAAAGACAAAGTGCTCGCACCCTCCACGGCCCACGGCGAGAGCGTTCACGGCCTGAGCGCCGGGAGCAACCATCGCCCGCGCCGTCCTTTGCGCGCCGAGGTCCCAGAGACGGACGGTCCCGTCCTCGCCGCCCGAGACCAGCATGTCACCCTCGCCCGCGAGGCAGTTCACACCGCCACGGTGGCCGCGGAGCGACGCCGCCTGAGACAGCTCTCCCATGGGATCGATGGAAACGGGTGCTGGCACGGCGGGGCGTTGGAGGAGGAGGTCTCGCGGCAGGCACACGGGTTCGGGGCTCCAACCACGTATGGAAGGTAAGTAAGGTAAGGTAAACTTCTCCACACACACGAGGATTATGCCGACGCCCTCGCCAAGGGCCACACGGTCATCCTCCTCGTGACCGAGTCGACCGGAGCATTCTCCGCCGACCTCGATCGCGTCCTCCGCCAGCTTGCGAGGACCGCACGCGCTAGTGGGTCCATTGACCACACGCCGTATGGCACCTCTCGCGCGTCCACCCGCTCACACTACACCTTCCACTCCGCCGCCATCTCCGCCGCCATCGTCACCGCCGACGCCCTCACCATCCAGAACTCGGCCGCCGCCCTCGGCTTCGAGCTCACCCTCGACCCTCGCGATCTCGCCCGGCGCTCGACGTCGGGTCCTCGGCCGCCATTGCGGTCGGCGCCACCACCTCCTCCCGCCCCCCCCGCAGCCACTGCCGCGCGGCCGCCAATGCGACCGACCCCACCCTCCTTCCCCGACCCCGCCCTAAACGCCCCCGACAGCGAAGCCCGCGCCGCGCGCGGCACCCCCACCGACTCTGCCTCCGACCCCAGGGCCTAGGCGGCCCGCCATGAAATCTAGCCGTGTGTGCTGGCGTCCGGGTCCCAGCGGGTTTTCACGTAACAAGTACACACGAGGTGGTGGGGCAAGGGGGGGCAACCCTCGCGTCTCCACGTCTAACGACAGGAGCCCCACGGCATTCAAAGTGCAAGGCCCGGTGCGCGTGGGTGAGCGGTGACCGGTGTGTGTGTGTGTGTGTATGTGTGTGTGTGTGTGTGTGTGTGTGTGTGTGTGTGTGTGTGTGTGTGTGTGTGTGTGTGTGTGTGTGTGTGTGTGTGTGTGTGTGTGTGTGTGTGTGTGTGTGTGTGTGTGTGTGTGTGTGTGTGTGTGTGTGTGTGTGTGTGTGTGTGTGTGTGTGTGTGTGTGTGTCTCACGTCACTGCATCCTCTGCCGGTTCCTCCCGTCGCCTCTTCTTTGTTCGAATGTTTTTCAATCCATCCTTCACGTACTGTATGGAAGCCCACGCATCACACAGGGACCCACTGGCCCTCGTCCACACTCTACACCCTCGCCGCGCCTCACTCATCGCACGGCCCGTGCTTTTGGCACCATCGCTCCCGCCACGCGTCGTCGGGCCGCCCCCAGCCGATGGTCGCGCCCGCCGGCGCGAGCACGCCCGACACCCACGGCACCTCCCGCGGCATCGCGTCTGGCCACACGTCCATGCTCACCGCCCACGGCCAGTCCCGGCGCGGCGCTTGTCGCATCCGCTCGGGGTAGGTGCTGTGGCCAAAGTGCGGGTCCTTGGGCGCCTCGGGCAGGCGCTCCGCCTGGAACTTGAGCCAGCACTCGCCAAACTCGTGCACGTGGATGTCAAAGGCGAAGCAGCGCGGCGAGGGGCAAAAGGTCCAGATCTGGCACGCACGCCTCTGCCCGCCTCCGCAGAGCATCGCCGGCCGGCGGCCGTGCTTGCGCGCGCTCGCGGTGCCGTTGGCTTCGGCGGGCCACCACTCCTTCCCCTCGGAGCCGGCGCCGCCGCAGATGCGCGCGTGCGCCTGGCAGGCGGTGCAGCACTCGGACGCGCCAGCCAGGTGGAAGCCTGGCTTGCCGAGACCCCAGACGAGCGCTCCGTCGCCCGCGTAGCCGGTGTTGGCGCGGGCGTGGCAGGTTGCGTCCGCCACATCACCCTCGCCGCCGGCCACCGAGTCGATGTGCAGCACTCGTTCCAGCGCCTGCAGCCGCTGGTCAAAATCGTCGTCGGCAGCGGCGGCCGCGGCGGTTGATGGAAACGCCGCACTGTTGAGGAGCAGGAGCAGGCCGGCGGCGATCAGCAGGCCCGCGATCGACGATGGGACGGATGCCGACGAGCGCGATCCGCGCTCGCGGCCGAGCGGGGCATAGGCCGTCGGCATTGGAGCCTCTTCGTGCCGGAAGTCGGCTGCGACCGTGGACGGGCCGGATGGGGAGAGTTCGAACCGAGGGCGAGTAATCCAGCGCGAAGACTCTCTGGTCGTGAAGATGTGGCCCGGGTTCACGCGGCTCGGCGGTGGTCGCAAAGGCCAGCGCGAAGAAGTGTCTTCCGTTGCGTCGCGTTTTTCGGGCAAGGCGTCTATTCGGTGCTCTGCACGTTAGAGCGTCCGGCAGGTCCGGCAGGCACCCTGCCGGACGCAAATGGGGCCGCCTGGTGGCCTCCGAGCGCCAGCCGAAGCAACCCTCGTCGTGCCCCGACACCCCCCCGACTCATGATGTGCCGCTCTTGCCTGTGTGGCCGCTGACGGCGGGACCCCGTGCGCGGCTGCGCCGCAAACTCGTCACTGCCGTCGTCACACCTGTCCACAGATGCGACGGGTGCCTGTCCGACCGCGACAAACAGGCCTCGTTGCGGATCGCCAGCCCGCCCTTTGCCTCCGCAGACGCCCAGCTAGCCGAATCGTCGTTACCTTCCGCAGACCGACTTCGCGAGCGAGCGGGCGCGTTCTAGATGACGGTCACGCCCAACTCACCGGCCTTGTGGCCTGAAACCGATTCTGAGCCCTGCCTCCCCCGAGCGGGTATGGACGCTGCCCGGCGGCCCGCGGTACGATTCGGTCCCGCCACCTCCCTCCCGGTTCCCGCAGGTGAATTATTGCGATTTCGCCACCCTCCTCGCCGCCCTCTCCGCCACTGTCGCCTCCGCGCTCTCCTCCGCCGTCGCCGCCGCCCTCGCCTCCACCGCCCTCTCCGCCACCCTCCCCGCGGCCTTCTCCACCGCCCTCTCCGCCGCTCTCTCCTCCGCCGTCGCCGCCGCCCTCGCCGCTGCCGTTGCCGCCGCACTCCTCCCCGCTGCCGCCCTCACCCTCCCCGCCGTGCCGTCGGTCTCGCCGTCGCCTTCTTCCGTGTCGCTGTCGCCGCTCCGCCGTCCGTGTCGCCGTCGCCGCCTCGGATCTGTCCGTGTCGCCTTCGCCGCCTCCGTCCGTGTCGCCGTCGCCGCTGCCTTCCTCCGTTTCGCCATCCCCGCCGCCGATCTCACCTTTGCCGCCTCTCCATGTCGCCGTCGCCGTCGCCGCCGTCGGTCTCGCTTTCGCCGCCTCTGTCCTTGTCGCCGTCGCCGCCGCCGCCGTTGGAATCGCTCTCCCCGCCGCCGTCGGTCGTGTCGCCTTCGCCGCCTCCGTCCGTGTCGCCGTCGCCGCTGCCTTCCTCCGTCTCGCCCTCCCCGCAGCAAGCTCGCTTGCCGTCGCCGTCGCCGCCATCGGTCTCGCTTTCGCCGCCTCCGTCCGTGTCGCCGTCGCCGCCTCCGTCCGTGTCGCCGTCGCCGCCTCCGTCCGTGTCGCCGTCGCCGCTGCCTTCCTCCGTCTCGCCCTCCCCGCAGCAAGCTCGCTTGCCGTCGCCGTCGCCGCCATCGGTCTCGCTTTCGCCGCCTCCGTCCGTGTCGCCGTCGCCGCCTCCGCCGTCGGATTCGCCTTTGTCGCCTGCTCCGTCCGTGTCGCCCTCGCCGCCGTCACAATTCGGCATACACACAGTTTGCACATCTGCAAGTTCTTCTTGATGCACACGGCGGTGCAGCCCCCGGCCATAGCGGGCAACTCAAGGCATCGACGCTCTCGCCGAAGCCCCTGTGCACCTCCCGGCACTTGCCGCCGTTTTATTCGGCGCAATGGCCGGCGTTGAAGCTCCGAACCCAGGCGCAGCCGAGCCCGTTTCTTTCAGAGACAATACCAACAACCTCTTTCACTCATTCTTAAAACAGTACCGGCCGGGATTTCGAAGATAGTGCTAAAATGGATACCTGGAGAATGGCATTTAATTTCGCGGACCGGCTCTTAACAATCAGGTCATGTCACCGCTTAATGTGCATGTGCGTGGCCTACGTCAGAGACCAAGTGACCAGCCGTCCCGGGCAATTTGTGACCCGTCTACGCCCTCGCGCCTCGGGCGCGGCCGGCCGCCGCCGGCTGCCCCGTTGACTTCTCCGCCGCGCGCTACGCGTTCGTTCGCAGTAATCTGGCTTAGTTCAGAGAGGTCGGGTCCAGTCTCTATGCGTATCACAGCGCGGCGCTGGCCTGCGCATGTCGGGCATGTAGTCGAATCAATCAATCATCCCGACATTTGATGTTAGTGGCAAAACCGCGGAACCGAAAATGGCGTTTAATTTTGCGCACCTGCTGTCCGCCGCCTGCGGCGGCGCTGCGCGCCGCGTACGCGCGCGCTGCGCGCGCGTTTTTTCTCTCTCTTTCTCTCTTTTTCACAGTGTAATTTTACCGAAAAAATGCCGTTTTTTCTTGCCGTGCACATTCTTCCCACATTCAGAGAGAGAGATTTTTAGCAATACCAAACAAATCTAACACTCACGCGTCATTTGGGGCCTGGAGCCCTGTTCACGCGCGCGCGAGACGTGCAGACAGGGTGAGGGCCCAACAGGAGAATCGTGCTTTTTGGGTTGGGTTGGGTTGTTGGGCCTGGGTTGGGTTGTTCCGCGTAAGGTTGGGTCGTCGGCGCGAAGGGTGAGGTCTCGACCGCCGCCGCTCACGCCAGCGGACGGCCACCATCGGTGTTTTTGGCTTCGCCACCGTCCAAAGCGTGCGCAATGCGCTCGCCGGCATCGAGCGAGCACGCCTGTCCGACGAGCGGCTTGCTGTGTGGACGCCTTCTTGTGGCTCTCGCCGAGAGCGTTTTGCGTCCAGGGGTCTCGTCGCAAAACTCGTTGATGCTCTATGGATGATGAGAAGTGCGCGAGGTCCAGGGGTCTCGCGCACCCTCCCGGCTAGGCCGGTAGGGGACGGGGCGGCACTCGAGACTCGTATAGCAAGGCCCGTGGGGCACTCGCCACGGGCCGCTCCCACATGTGCCGGGCACAACTCCTCCGGAGAGTTCGCCCACCACAGGACCGATGTCCATGTCGCATGTGGGTCAGTCAGTGTTCGTTGTGGCGACCGAGTGCTCGCTGAGCGGCACCGAAGTGTGTCGCTACGGGCGGGATATGCTAGCTATTCTCGATTGCTCACCTTGACACGATTGCTTGCGCGAAGGCAGCGGAGGCGCGCAGCGAGAGACAAGCGATCCTGCTGCTGCAAGAGAGCAAAGCAGGTTAGGCCGAGCGACTGTCGACTCGAGCGTTGGTCGATCTGCGCGTGTAGGCGGAGTAGATAACCACCACGGCCGCGGCGCACCTCGCAAAGGTGGCCCGTGTGTAAAGCGCGCCGAGAGGTCTCGCGACGGGGCCGAGTCGAGCGTCGCGCTGCCTCTGGTCTGCATCGCGCGCCACACGGCGGCACGTCGATAGCGATGCAGCACCCCAGGGGCACCCGAGAGGGCGCCTGCGCGGCTGAGGGGCGCGCTAGAGCAGCCCGGTGAGCCCTAGCGAGGCGCGGGGCGCGCTCGAGCGGGCGGCCGCTATGAACGTCTGAGTATGCCGAGATGAGGCATGCTCGTGTAAGAGGCGGCGAGGCGGGGCTGCGGCTGCAGGCGGCCTTCCCGCCAAAGGCACGCGACGCGGAGGCGTGCGGAACATGGTCGAGGGGCATGGGCCCTACCGCGCTAAGGGAGAGGGAGGCGAGGGGGAGGGGGAGGGGGATGGAGGGGAGTGTGAGGGGTATGGGGGCGAGGGAATGGAGGGAGAGAGGAAGAGCAAGGGCGAGAGGGGGCAGGGGACTGGTCGATGGCATACTAGGGGGGGCAGGGTAGTGGGCGGCGATCGCCGCATACCGTCCTATGGCGGCGAGTATCGCTACGCCAGGGAGGACAAGGACGTCGACGTGCGGCTGCTGCTGTTCGAGTCGTTCGGTGGGTTTGGGAAGGGGGTCGGCGAGATCCTCTGCGGGGCGGCGAACGTGCTGCAGAACAAGCTGACGCGGGCCCAGTACCTCGATGAGGTGACTTGGACCACCAAGAGCTGGCTGGGGCTGCAGAAGCAGCGCATCTCAGTCGTTCTTCACACGGCCATCGCAGAGCAGATTGTGAATGAGCTTGCCAGCGGCGAGGGCGGTCGAGTGCACGGAGCTAAGTGCCTCGCCGTCCTCGCGGGAGTCGCTTAGGCGGCTCCAGTGGTGTACCTGTGCTAGTGCCAGTGCGCGCCAGTCCCGTGCCCAGTGTTGCACTTGGAGCACTTGGAGTGCAGTCGGCAACCTCGCCAGGTAAAATTCTTTTTCGGGCGCGCCGCAAACTAGCGCGACACCGTTCCGTTCCACAAGCATGTCACCACTGCGCCAATGTCACTCGCCGCGATGTCTGCGGCGGTCGAGGGACTGGAGGTGGACGCGGCAGCGACTCGGCAGACGCTGATTCGCGTTCGTGGCGGCACGTCGGCTAGCTTCGCCGACGTGCTAACCCCTAACCCTAACCCTAACCACTCCTGCTCGTCGCCTGCGTGCGTCGCGGCTCGCCTCGTCGACGCCGCCTCCACGGGCGATGTCGAAGCGCTAAACCGCGCCATCGCGGCTCAGCCCAGCATCAGCAGGGAGAGGGCCCTCACAGCCGCAGCGCTCGGCGGCCACCGGAGAGCAGTGCTCTTGCTGCTCGCGTCGACCGTCCTCGCGCGGCACGGCAAGCTGAGCTGCCTCCAGGTAGCCCTCCACCACCCGCGTCTCTCCTGCCGCGTGCGCGTGGCGATGGTCCGGCTGCTGCTGCAGCGGCGGCGGCCGCGAGGCGAGGCGCCGCCGCTGAGCGGGCCCGCCGCCGCGGCGGAGGCGCGCCGACAGGAGAGGGTGCGCCAGGTGATGCTCGCCTCGGCCTGCACGCCAGCTGGCCCATCGCTGCTCGCCACGCTCGCCTCGGAAGGCCACCTGCCCCGAGGCGCCGGCGGAGGCAGCCTTGCCGACGCGCTGGCCCTGAGCCGGAGAGCGCTCTTCGCGCTCCGCGGCGGCGGAGGCAAGGACGTGCGCGGCTGCTACGACGAGTACGCCAGCCATCGCGACGCAAACTACGTGCTGTGCGGCGAGGCGGACCCAACCCCGACCCGTCAACACCCCGGCCCACCACCCCGTCACCACCACCACCGCCCCGCCCTTACCACGGAGATGACCCGAGATGACCCGAGATCACCCCAGGCCCCCTCCAGGTTCGCGTCGGGATCCGGCTGGCCAGCCTGCGCGCCTTTGAGCAGGCGGCTCAGCAGCTCGCTCTCTGCGCGTCTGGGCGTCGCAGCAGCCCCCGTCCGTCCGCCCGGACGGGGAGAGAAGCTCGAGCCGCTCTGCTGCTGGCTCTCTAGGCTCGCCGCAGCGCCGTGGACGCCATCCTCACACGCCGCCTACCCTCCTCGCTTCCGCGCGGCCGTGCGCACGCTGCTGCTCTGTGCTGCGCGCGAAGGGGCGTCGCCGGCGGTGCTGCCGACCGAGGTGCGCACCAAACCCCACGCCCGTTCGCACCGCGGAGCAGCGCGCCTCGCCACAGCGGCCCTCTCCGCACCCATCTGCTCCACTCTGGCTCTTCGGCTCAGGCGCTGCTCCTCGTCGTCGAGCAGCTGGCCTGGCGATGGTTCTGGGACGTCGATTTGCTGCTCGAACGTGCCGACTCACACGAGCTTGGCGTCGACGTAGCGGCGGCCAGCGCGACCTCCGCGCTGACGCCGTCACGGTGACGCCGCTGTCGCGTGCGCCGTTTCGCCCGTCTCACGTCTCAGACTCTTGTGCTCAAAGACTCGTCTCATCAATGCAGTATGCACGGTCCACAGGGAGACTCGAACGCGCCGCCCGAGTCGCTCCTGTTGTACTCGAGAAATAACACAACTTTATGACGTGGGTGGGTGTCTCTCTATGAGTCTCTGACTCTCTATCGCCCGTCTCGTCTCCTCCATTCCCGATGCGCCCCGCTTCCCCACCCAGATGATGTCCCACTGGCGCCCCTCTGTGCGCCCATCGTCGCAGAGCCGCCCGAGTGAGGAGCTGGCCCCGGCGGCGCTCCGCTCCTCCCCTTTCTCCGGCCGGCCCTCGAGACGACCTCCCACTCGTCCTCGCCGCCGTTCTCGCCGCCGCCCCCCTCCCCGCCACCTCCTCGCCCGCGGGCCAATAGTCCCCTCGCCCGCGCCTCGCCCTCGCCGCCACCCTCATCGCTACCACCACCAGCCTTGCCACCGCTCTCCTTGCTACCGCCCTCCTTGCCGGCGGCGGCGCCGCTGCCCTCGCCGCCGCCGCTGCCCTCGCCGCCGCCGCTGCCCTCGCCGCCGCCGCTGCCCTCGCCGCCGCCGCTGCCCTCGCCGCCGCCGCCGCTGCCCTCGCCGGACCCGCCGCCGCCTCCTCCCTCGCTCTCGTGGACTCTGGTGATCGCGATGCCCTTGGCCGCCATCTCGAGCTCCTTGTCCCTCAGATACCGGCTCAGGCTCCGCCTCATCCGGCTCTCGAAGCGCGAGTCGGTCCTCTCGCGCAGCCACGGCAGCCTACAGGAAGGGCCCGCGCCAAGGCTCCGACAAGGCTCCGAGGCCAGGGCGGTCCTCTCGCGCGCTCGGCGCCGCTGCAGCCAGAGCAGAATGGTCGTCTCCCAGACGACGTGGATGTTGCAAGTCGAGATGTCGAGGTAGGCCGGCCGCAGCTGCAGCGTCGCCGGGTCGAGCAGCTCGTCGCAAATGTCGACAAAGTCGACCGCAGCGTGCTCCGCGCAGGCGGCGCGCAGGGCTGCGTTGAAGGCGCGCGTGCGGCCCTGCCGCGCCGCGAGCGAGCAGTCGGCGAGGTCCACCCTCGCCGCCTGCGCCTCGCTCAGCACGCCGTACGCGGCCACGCTCTTCGGCACGCTCTCCGCCTCGATCAGGCTGGACGGGTATGCGCCGACGACGAGCCTCTGTGCCGGCCCGGGCAGACCGGCGACAAAGGCGACGTAGGCGCGTGCGATTGCCTCGAGGTCAATCTCCTCGGGCGGCTCGCGGCCGTACTTGCAATAGTAGTACGACATGTGCACATCGACGCTCCCAAAGACGAAGACGGCCGTGTGAGTGCCCGGCCGCTGCGCAAGCGTCTTGGCGATGTCCTCGCGGTTTGTGTTGCCGGGCTTGGTGAGCCCCTTGGCACTGCCGCCCTTGTACGGCTTGATGCCAATCTCGGCGTGGCGGACGAGGCTAAAGATGCGGCTGAACGAGTCGCCAAAGATGAGATAGCCAGCCTCCGGCAGCCGCTCGCGGCCGCGCGAGGGACCGGGCTCAGCACGGTCGGCAGCAGCGCCGCCGTCAGCGGGCGCTGCAGGCCCCATCGTCGGAGAGGACTCCTTCGAGCTGCAGGTATGAGCCCTCTCCGACGGGCGTGACGACGCGGCGCGCGCACTGGCCCTGCGCTCTGGCGAGGGGAGGAGCCCGGCGAGTCCTACCCAATGGGGGCTGAGGGCCAAAAGTAAAACGCGCGACGCCGCTCTCGGCTCTCAGAGAGGCGTTATATCTCAGTAACCCCGCTCGCAGGTACTAGAGCAGCGTTCGTCAAGCTCAAACCCCACTCTGCACAACACAGAGCAGCGTTTGCCTAACAAGACTCCGCTCTGCAACCTTCAGAGCGGACTCTTGCTCAGAAAAACACCGACCGAGCACGTTTCGAGCGGAGTCAAGTCAGTGCAACACCGCTCAACATAGCGGGAGCGGTCAATTTCCGCGGAGAGGCTGCTTTCGCCTCCCTCAGTCGCGCTCTCCTCCGCCCCTCCTCTTCAGAGCGGGACTTTGCTGAGTGAACACCGCTCTAGCTGGTCAGAGCAGCGATTGCTTTAAGCTGACACCGCTCTAAATGACGTGAGCGGCGTCGCCCTGAATAGACGCTGCTCTGGGACGCCGGGACGGCGATGCCACCTGACGCCGACGGCGGATCCACGATCGCTCGTGGCGCGCGGCGCGGCGTGGCGAGCCCCGCCCCTGGGGTTGAGCAGCGTGTGG
>NW_005197449.1:0-5260 GCF_000372725.1 Emiliania huxleyi CCMP1516 | reverse complement strand
GCTAATTAGCAGAAAGTTAAGGGAAATGATAAACCACAGACAATAGGGATATAGGCAATGTTGTGGTGAGGTGAGCAATCCTTCAGAGTAATCAGAGAAGAGGTCGCGATTTTAGTGATATGCCGCTCACGTCATTTAGAGCGGTGTCAGCTTAAAGCAATCGCTGCTCTTACTAGCTAGAGCGGTGTTCACTTAGCAAAGTCCCGCTCTGAAGAGGAGGAGCGAAGGAGCGCGCGACTGAGGGAGGCGAAAGCAGCCTCTCGCCGCGGAAATTGACCGCTCCCGCTATGTTGAGCGGTGTTGCACTGACTTGACTCCGCTCGAACGTGCTCGGTCGGTGTTTTTCTGAGCAAGAGTCCGCTCTGAAGGTTGCAGAGCGAAGTCTTGTTAGGCAAACGCTGCTCTGTGTTGTGTAGAGTGGGGTTTGAGCTTGACGAATGCTGCTCTAGTACCTGCGAGCGGGGTTACTGAGATATAACGCCTCTCTGAGAGCCGAGAGCGGCGTCGCGCGTTTTACTTTTGGCCCTCAGCCCCCAATGGGTCCTCGGAGAGGGTACCCTGGGTGGGTGGGGCCTCTACTCGCCAGCCCTGCGCTGCACCGCGCTCCTGAGAAGAAGAATTTTACCCGGCGCTGGGGCGCTGGGCACGGGACTGGCGCGCACTGGCACTAACTTAGGAGAAAAGAATTCGCGGCGTGACTCACGCCTCGAGCCTGCACGCGGCCAGCTGCGCGCCGATCCTCGGGTTGACGTGCGGGTTGGCATTTGCGCGGCCCGCCGAGCACCGCGGTGAGCGCACCGCGCCGCGGGCGGCCGCCGCCCTCCGGCACGGCGGGTGGGCGTGGCACTCGCGCCGCTCGAGCGCCGCGGCGTTGTCGCGTTGCGCGGCCACCTCGCGCCGAAAGTCACCCCCCTCGTGCGCGGCCAGCGTCGCCTCGAAGCGGGCGACGGCGGCGTCGTGCAACCAGTGATCGTCGGCAGCGATTCGGCGGACCATGGCGCGGCACGCGGGCAGCGCCGGGTCGTCCTCGCCGCAGAGCTGAGGGGCGGGGGTGGGGTTTGGGAGGAGGGGCGGGTCACCCGGTCCACGCCCTCGTCATCCCTCGCCGGCATCTCGGCAGCCTCTCCCCCGGACCGCGCCTGGCTCGCCGTCGGGGTGCGGCAGTACTCGACGCCCACCCACTCGCCCTTCACCTTGCGACCGCGGCAGCGATAGCGGCCCTCGCCCTCGCCCTCGCCCGGCTCGCTGAGCTCCGCGAGTCGTGCAAATGTGTTTTGCGTCGCGAAGGTGGAGCTGAGCCACCTGTTTGTGTCACGCGAGGATGTGTGGACGGCGCCTCACCACCGGCATGCCTCCTGGTGATGCGTGGCCCACACCCGCCGGCCAGCCGCGCCGCGAGAACCGCAAATTCGGCCATCCGCTCGGTGGGGCCGACGAGATCCGCCTGCCGCCAAAGGCGCATGCGGCTCGGGGGCTTCGTGGCGCGGGAGAGCCCCGGCGGGCGAGCGTCTGCCGAGGCCAGGGCGAGCTCGAGGCGCCGCCTCTCCTCGGCAGAGAGCGCACCAGAGGGCGGCTCCGCGAGGTAGCGCTTGGGCCCGACGATGAGCTGCATCCGGGGCAGCCCCGCCAGCCCGCGGGGCCAGGTGACGGCGAGCGCGCCAATGAGCAGCTTCCGCGCCTGAATTGGGAGGAGAGTCTCAGCAGGGTGCTCCATCGCGCCCGCCTGTCGGACGCCCCCAGCGCGATTCAAAGGCCGGCGCTGCTTCCACACGGTTCCAGAGTACGAGTGCGGCTGGCTAGCCACGCGCGCGCCTGCAGGTTGGCGGGCAGCGTGCTCTCGTTGAGCCGCACGAGGCCGCGGTAGCCCGCCTCCCAACGGAACCAAGAGACGTACCACGCAAAGGGCTCACGCACGCGCAGGAACACCTTGACGCCAGAGCAGCCACCTGCACTGACGCCGAGTGCGCGCAGGCGAGGCACGTCGCGCGACCAAAAGAGGTAGCCGACCTCCCC
This sequence comes from Emiliania huxleyi CCMP1516, assembly GCF_000372725.1. Taxonomy (NCBI): domain Eukaryota; phylum Haptophyta; order Isochrysidales; family Noelaerhabdaceae; genus Emiliania; species Emiliania huxleyi. The sequence goes on along the minus strand of NW_005197449.1, from coordinate 3,247 downwards.
GTGTGCCTGAGGCGACGAGAGAGACGGGCGTCACTCCCCTCCTCCTCTCTTCTGCCCCCAACCCTCTGCCCTCGCCACCTCGGCACAGACCCGCTGCCCGCGCCGCAGAGCGTCGCTGACCTCCGCTACATCCCACGGCCTGGGGTTGCCGCCGCGGACGCAGCGGCCGTGCCGCGAATTCTGCTCGAGCAACGAGCGGAACGTGGAGCCGCCATTCTTCTCGACGTGCCTGAGGGAGGGTGGCGTTTGAGCGGTGCCCGCCTGCCCACGGGGCTCCAACCGGGATCTCGGGCCCGAACATGGCTGGCGGCGATCAGCCCAACTTGCTCGGGGGTCATCAGCTCTGAGAGCATCTCAGCTGCTCACACAAGCCACTGCTATTGTTGCTCACCTGTCGATGACGACCGCGGCGCAGCCCGGCGACGTGCGTGGGCAGGCCTCGCAGGCCGGCCAGCCACCGTACTCGACGCGGAGCCGGCCCAGGCCGCAGTCGAGATCACAGGAGGGGGTGGCGTTGCTGGGCGGTGGCGGCGCCGCCAGCGCTCGGCGTGGACGCATATTACATGCATACACACATCGTTGTTCCACGCCGACTATTGCAATAGTTGGAAGGACGCGCGTTTTACTTGGCGGGCTTTTCTTTTGTTCCGAAACGATGCCTAGGGGAGGCGAGCACTCTCGCTGTGCCCCCGGACAGTCTTCCTAGCACAACAGCAGTGTCAGAGGCGACGTTCCTGTGTGGCGTGGCGTGGGGCTGCATAGCCGTCGACCCCTCCATCAAGGCGACGACGCACCTGCGCAAGCGCGGCAAGGCGGAGAACTCCGGCGACATGGACGGGCTGGTGGGCAAGCTGATGAAGGACCAGGAGGCCACAACCGCCGAGGGCGGCGAGTAGGGTGGGGCAGCGAGCTCGCTGCCGAGCGGCGCGAGACGCGAGACTTTAGAAGAACGTGCGGTTTCCGTGTGCAGGCAGCGCGATCTCGGCCCGATCTCGGCCCGATCTCGGCATCAGCAGGCATCGAGATCAGTGTACAGTGAGGAGGACCGCGTGTGCCCCATCGCTGGGGGCGTGGGTGGTGGGTGGGTGGGTGGGTGGTTGGGGCGTGGGCGCCGTGGCCGTGGGTGGGTGGGTGCGGGTGCGGGGCGTGGGCGTGGGTGGGGCGTGGGGCCTGGGGAAGGTCAACACAGTACAGTACAACACACATGCACATAGGTCTACATACGCCGCACAACATTTTTCAGCGTTCTTGCAAAGTTCACAACTGATGGTCATAGACATGAGCGAGATCTCGTACCGACGCGGCGCCGCCCTCGAGTTTGCCGCAACGCCAGCACCGCTGGCGCTGGCCGCTGGCCGCACACCCTCATCAGAAGCCCAGCAGCTGGGACAGCCCGCCAAACGCGCCCTCGCAGTGCGCCACGCCTTGCTTGGCGATCATGTCCGGCCGAGCAAAGACCCACGCGCCGATGGCAGCCACCACCGCCCCGCCCAGGGCCAGCATGGCGCCGGCCGAAACGCGGCTGCTGCGGCCGCCGCCCTCGCCCTCGGGCAGCAGCAGCGACGCCACGTGCAGCACGTGCAGCAGCAGCAGCGTCAGGCCGACCGCCTCGCGCCCCTCCTCCTCCTCGAGCGCCGACCACGCGAGCGCACCCAGCGGCAGCCCAAAGTCGAGCCGCGGCCACAGCCGGCCAGAGAATACGGATATCACCACTCCGAGGGCCGCGGCGAGCGCGGCCGCGGCGCCGAGCAGCTGGCGGCGTCGGGCAGGGCGGCTCTCGAGCGCATGCGCAGCGGGCAGCGCCACGCCGCCGCCAACGTAGGCCACCACCCACCACAGCGGGTCGGGGTCGTTGAGGTTGGCAAACGCGGCCGCGGAGAAGAAGAGGGCGGCCAGCACGAGGTACGCTGCCGTGGCGGAGCTGCGAAGCATAGAACCCATGGTCTGTGCCGCTCCCGACAGGCGAGTGTGTGCTGCCCGAGTCGAGGTGCGCACTCAGGGCGCTGGCAGTCCGAAAAATGCCGTGTGTGTGTGTGTCGGACCGCGTGGCGCGCACAAGCAGGAAACTCCACGCTATCTTCTTCCCAAAGCAGTCACATTCACAGCTTGTTGACCTTCTCTTGTTCACAGCCACATTTTTATCAATTGTTCACGACGGCGTTCACATGAAATTGCGGCATAGAACAATGCCTGAAGTCAAAGCAGATCGCATCACTTCACAGCTATCTTCACACCTTCCAGAAGCGCGAGCGCCGCATCCTCCAGCAGCGAGGGCGCCGCATCCTCCAGCAGCGAGGGCTCACTGGTCAGGGCTGGCGAGTGGGCTTGTGGCTGCCAAGGGGGTCGCGGTGCCCGGTGGTCAGCGGGGAGATCGGCGAGTTGTACGCGTTGACTAACGTGTTAGTCAGAGCTCATCGGACATCGCGATGGCGCAGATGTACGGCGTCCCCGAGTTCTTCGTCACCTTCACCGCGAACGAGACATGGGCTCTATGGCTCAGACTGGACTCCTCTTGGTCCCTTCTGATGCCCTAGGCCACACCTGGGCCTTACCTGGGGTCCTTCCTAGGTGCCGGGCAGGGCGGTTTGCCCCCCGAAAGCGAAACTGGCATGGCCGCCATGACATGGGGAACCTTAAGACTTAGAAACGCAAAGGGATCTCTACAACAAATACCGGGACGCCGGAGAGATCGGGAGGTTGGTCTCCCCCGCCTTCAGCCCTGACCCGACGGGGACGCCACCACCCTCGCCCAGGGATCTACAATGCTGTCTTAAGGTCCGACCTGTGGGCTCTGCCTGCGCTCGGCACCGGGCACCGCCTCGGTATACAAAATGCGCCTGCGGGCGGACCCTCACAGATCACAGATCACAAATACCTAAAGAGGCACTTGGAGCACTTGGAGTGCAGTCGGCAACCGCACACCCAGGGCCGGGGAGCTGAGAAGCGCACCCAGCGGGCCGGATGATTGGCATCGGGTTGCGGGCAAGAGAGCCCTAGCCCAGGGGGTGCGCGTTCGCAGGGAAAGGGCCGTAAAGTAAACACGGGTCTCCGAGGGTTGGCTCCGCGCTCCGGGTTTCCCCTAGCAGCAGACCGCCCCCTCTACTCGGAGCTATAATGAACACCAGACATGCACACGACACGCACTCTCACACGACGTCACCGCCCAGGGCCTCTTCGCGCGAGGTCCTCATCCTCACTCCGGAGGAGGCCCCCCCTCCTCTGAGTTCTTCCTCTTGGTCGCCTTCCC
>NW_005197450.1:0-1495 GCF_000372725.1 Emiliania huxleyi CCMP1516 | reverse complement strand
CCCCCCCCCCACCCCGAAATTTGGGCCTCTTGTTGGCCCATTTTGCCATTTGGGCCACCAGGGGGCCTCGGGGGGGGTTAAAAAAGGGTGGGGCCAAAAAAGTAAACCCCCCCCCTTTTTCATTCTTAAAAGTGGAAGGTTTGGGGGCACCCCTCTTCCAAATGGAAGCATCCCTGTAGGATTGTAAGCCCCCCCCCCCGTTGGAATTTTTAAATAAGGGGGGGGGCCCAAACCCCGCGGGGCCAAAAAAGGCCCCCCGTTTTTCCCGGGGTAGGGGGTCCGGCCCCCCCCCCCCCCCCCCCCGCACGACGAGATACGGCTTTATGACCATGGGTGCTCGCATATGTGCTCAGGGCACCTCAGGGCTACTTTGGCTCGGCTCCGCGAGCGCTTGTAAATTTTGTAATATAGCACGAGTGACGAGAGACGAGTGTGTCGAGTGGGAGTTACGGCGTTAGTACTTTCTTAGCAGTACTTTACCGGAGTCCTGCTCCGGGTGTGCACTACCTGTACCTCACGCTGCTCGCTGGGCCTGAGACCACCGTGCCAGCATCCTGTCACCTCTCCGGGTTGTGACTTGTGAGCATACATGGAAATCTCTGCGCAACATCGGAAGATCCTCTTGGACTGTAGATCGTAGATGCCTTTTAGAGATCTCTTAAGTGGCAAATCTCCTGCCAAGAGCTGCAGTAGATTGAAGAACTGGTGGAGGCAAATCTTCTCCGGTGTAGATGCTCGAGAGGAGTCTGAGATCTCGCGTTTGGTGCGTGCAGTCGCTTGAGATCTTGCGACAGAGGTGGAGATTCTGACTTCGCGCCAAAGGCGCCTAGAGATCGTGTGGGCCGACTGGAGATTGCAAAATGGCGCGAAAAGAGGGTGGAGATCCTTTTGCATTGTGAATGAGTCCATAGCGCATCTCCTTGAAGGTTTGAGCCCCCCTCCTCCCCCGGGCCCCCGAATCGACAGTGGAGATTGGAGATTGGAGATGGAGATCGGAGATCTGACTGAATCCGGCCTAAGATGACGACGTTGGAGATTGGAGATTGAAGATGGAGATCGGAGATCTGACTGGATCCGGCCTAAGATATAGCGACGCTGGAGATTGGAGAGTACTGGAGAGATGGAGATCGGAGCCCCCCAGCCCCTAGTGGTGTCTCATCGATTTTTTTGTTTTGTTTTAGATAAAGGTCTGTGCGCGGACGGCCCGGGGAGCCTGCGGCGCCATTTTAATCTGCGCTCCTCTTTATGGCTTGCGGCGCCTGGCTTGAGCTTGAAAGTGTAAACTATTCCGCCAAGGCGGCCATTCAACACTAAGCGCGCTGCGGTGCCTCTCGCTGTCTTACGCCGAATGCTAGCTGGAATGCTGAGTATCGCTGCCCGTTTTGCATCAGCGTGCTCAACTCCTATCACCCTACTGATCTGACACCTGTTCTTGAAACAGTCTCCGCTCTAGTACCATGCCTGGCCTTTCAGCTCAGATACTCTGTAGCACTCT
>NW_005197451.1:0-1495 GCF_000372725.1 Emiliania huxleyi CCMP1516 | reverse complement strand
TGTTTTTTTATGGCTCCAAGTGCGCGGCGTTGGCACGCTGGATGGTACCAACCATCCTAGCGTCCAGAGCATGCAAGGAATGGGCTGGTGGGCTCGCTTCACCGGCTGGACGCGGGCATATGGCTATGAGAGAGGGTCGGACGCGCCGGCCGTGCAGAGTGGCCAGATGGCCAAAGCTGGTCAAATCCTTGCAATGGCAGTTAGCTCAGCATGCCTACTGCTTAAGTCCAGCAGCTCATAAACAAGATGTGAGCTCATGAGGCGTGGCTGTGCCATACGTTTCATAAGTCACATTCTAGAGTCATCTTGGCACACGTCCGGGGTCACTGACGGTCACTAGAGTGGAGATAGAAGGCGTGCAAGGTGCCGTTGGAAAGGTCTTGATGCGTTCTTTCGATCCCCCCGGGTCCAAAAAATTACACGAGTTCACAGCGGCCGGTAGAAAGCCCGAAGCACCAGCGAAGCACAGGGTCACAAGAGGCTAACGCCGGCGCCGAGAGGCTCCGCGACCGCAAGGTGAGGACTTCCAGCGCGCGCTCTGCGTGGTACTTCCACTCCGAGTCGAGCAAGACAGTGTTCGCAGTGGTGAGGAGGTTTCTTGCAAAACCCTTACCCAGACGAACCAAAAATCCAAAAAGACAGACAAATGTATTGTGTCGGGCTACCGTCCAAAGGCGGGTGTAGTCAACCAAGGGACCACGAATCTGGTCTGTCGAAGGCACGAATTTGGGATCATGGGACACCTTCGGGACCCGGCTGCGTGCTACTTGGATAGCACGCTTTCGGAGTACCGACGGCTAAGGCCGAGGCAGAAAAGGTTTCTGTTTTTTCTCCGCTTTTATTCACAGGGTTTTCCTGTGAAGAGAGACGTAGAGAAACAGATCTTTCAAACTCGGTGTCGAACCACCAGCCCGACGCTCACTACAAGTGGCCAAGATACGCGGCTAGACGTCTCACATGCAGACGCGTACAGTACTCACGACACTATGCCCAAACACAGGCAAACCGCCTCTTCACCGAACGGGCGCACTGCCCTCCTCCAGCCCGCCATCGCCCGCATCGGCACCCTCCACCTCGCGCAATAAGTCCGAACTGAGCTCGCCGAAGCACTCTCGCGTCGGGTGGCGCGCTGCGCAGCACTCGCACATGTCGCCTACACCCTACAGGCGAGAGATTGCCGACATGGCACCGAGAGATGTCGCCGAACTTCGCGGGTATCAACGAACGCCGCCCTGCGCGCGGCTGAGCGTGCGCAAGGCCACCACCCAGTGGTTGCGCGGCGGGCGCCTAATCCCAGCTGACGGCAGCTGGCAAACGCAGCATCTTGCGCGCCCGGCTTGGTGTGGAGAAAGTGCGGAAGCCGGGGGGCCGCCCCCCTGAATGGGGTAGGTTTCTCCGTGGTAAGGCGGGGGGGGGGGGCCACGGGGCGCCCCTTCTTTTTGGCGGGTTCCCCCGGGGGGAAAAACTCTAGTGGAACAAAAAAAAATCCCCCCCC
>NW_005197452.1:0-1495 GCF_000372725.1 Emiliania huxleyi CCMP1516 | reverse complement strand
CACACACACACACACACACACACACACACACACACACACACACACACACACACACACACACACACACACACACACACACACACACACACACACACACACACACACACACACACACTTGCTCCCCTCCCCCCTCCCTTCAAGTTGTCTACAAGTCTTCAACTCTCGACTGCACCAAGACGACGCGCCAACACGGCGAGTGACGACAGTTTCCGCGCTCCACCAAGCCGAACGGCAGCGCTGCTCCGACTCGTTCACCATTGCGCTACCAAATCGGGGCATGTAGTTGCCGAGCCGCTGCGAGCAGTCGCGTACAGCGCCGAGCGCGCTTCCGTGCAGATCAACCTTGGCGAGGCAGGGCGGTAGGTGAACCTCGCCACATCTCGATGAAACAACTACAGCACCGGCAGCTTCTTTAGCGCATGCTAGATCTCGGAGGCACATCGGCCTTGAAGAGCTCGCGAACGTCGCCGCGGATGACGACGTCCACATCGAGGTACACCACGCGCCGCGCCTGTTCAGCCAAGAGCCGTGGAGAGACCGCTTCACGTCCAGACTGACTTTACGAACGGCGCGCCGAGGTGGGAAGCAGCTCGTGCACAAAGTACGGCGCAAAGTTCGCCACCGTGAGCAGCTTTTTGCGCGGCGCGGGCTCGACGCCGCCGCTCTGGGTCGTGCTGGCATGCGCGGCGGCGCCCTTTGCCGTGCGGAGGCTCAGGAGCGAATTCACGAGATCGCCTGATGCGGCGAGCAGGAAGGCGTGGGGCGACGGCCTGGCGTGCGCCTAGTGGCCGTGCGGATGTGGCCGACCCAGGCCGTTGCATTCGGAGGCTCTGGACATATTCTGAATGCCCGCTGGAGTGGGCGCACCGTTGGACATGAGGTGGCCGAGGCAGCCGGTGCAGAGAGAGACGGCGGGCGAGTTCACCGCGCGAGCAAGGGTGCGCGTGTCGGGTCTGTCCTCTGCGCAGAGAATGATGCACAGCCCCTGTCGGTCCCTCGCCGCTAGTCGGAGAGATGTGGTTGAGAGGACTGAGGCAACCACTGTCGCGGCGGCAGAGTCGGTGTCGTTGGAGGCCGAGGCGATGAGGACGTAGTGCGCGCACCAGCGGCGTAGGAAAGGCGTGCCGCAGACGCCGAGCGGCCCGTCGGTCTGGCTCGGGAGTCTGCCGTCGAGCGCGCGTGTCATCGTTGGGTCGGCGGGCGACGCGCGAGAAGTTTTCTATCTTTTATTTCCTATTGCTCTTGGTCAGCAATACTTCTCTTGTGCGCATCGCCTTCCCATCGCTATCTATTAATGATTCCTGCGGCATCCAAGGCCTCAGTTAGGTAGAGCTCTAGTGCTCGCGAGCGAACTCTCTCTCTTGCTTGTGCGCTTGGTTGGTGGAGTGGGCGCGCTAGAGCAGGAGAGAGCAGGCGCACATCGCTTCCAGGGAGGGAGGGGGGCGCACTTCTCTGCACACCACTAGCGGTTTTTCGATGACCACGCGCGATGTGT
>NW_005197453.1:0-1495 GCF_000372725.1 Emiliania huxleyi CCMP1516 | reverse complement strand
GAGCCGCGGCCAGTGTCGCTGGTTCCTTTGGCGGCGCAGCGTTTATCCCCCCCACCCGCGCCCGCCCGCCCGACCGCCCGCCCGCCCTCAGGCCTTGCCCCTTCGCAGGCGCGGGAGCGCTCGCCGGCGAGCACCTCCTACCTCTCCTCGCCCGGCTGCTCCCTTGCCCCGTCGCCCGCCGCGCCCTCGCCCGGCCTCAAGAGCTTGGCGGCCTTTGTCCGCCAGCTCAAGGCGTGGGACGAGGCGTGCGCCGACGGCCGCTCGTCGTGCTGGTTCGAGACGGAGGGCGACCTCCCGCGGCTGGCCGGGGAGGCGCTGCTGGCCGAGGCGGCCGCGACGGGCGCGAGGCGGATCGCCTTTGACGCCGTCGCGGCGCGTCTCGAGGCGACCGCGGCGCCGCCGCCGCCTCTCGGCACCGCCTTGGCCGCGTGGCCCACGGGATGGGGCATCGAGGAGGGCAACTTCTGCGGGCTGGCGCACTGGGCTGTGGAGGTGTGGCACGCGGCCGGGTCGGTCGACGCGAGCCGGTGGCAGGTCGAGGCTGACGGAGGGCGCCTCTTCTTTGTGCGGGTCGCGGAAAAGGCCGCATAATCGCGCTCTCCGCCGAGGCCCGCCTCGGCGACGGCGCTCGCCGCGTAGCAGCAGCAGTAGCAGCAGCAGCAGCAGCACGTGATTCTTGACACATGATTACACTACACAGTCCTCCCTTCGGTTGTCGTTTCGACCCTGTTTTTTTCTTCTATCGCAGCGCACTCGCATCTGTGAGCCTAGCGCAGCGCGAACTCGCCGTCTGAGCCTAGCGCAGCGCGAACTCGCTCTGAGCCTAGCGCAGCGCCTCGGAAAACACCATTTTGGCTCGCCAACAAGCCCTCCGCGCCCCCACACCGTTAGGATAATACATTTTTTTCCGCACACAGCACGGCAGCCTTCCCGAAGGGTCTCTCTCGCTGCTTTGGATGTTCCGGGCGCTGCTGCTGATTCTGCTCGCGCAGGATGCGCTCTCGCTGCAGATCGCCGTCCGCCCGCTCGCTCCGGCGACGCTCTCGCGCTCGCCGGCTGTGCACGCGCAGTTCGGTGGCGGCGAGAAGCCAAAGGGGCTCTCTCGAGACAGTGAGCCGGAGGAGTTCTTCAAGACCAACATGGGTGCGCGCACCGCCACCGCACGCGGCCACTTTGCGCGCGCGCCCTCACACCTGGCCCAATGTTCCGCCTCGCAGACGCGATGTCGGACGAGGAGAAGCTGAAGTCTCCAGTGGTTTGGATCGGTCTCTCCATTCTCGTGCTCCCCTTCATCGCGGGGGTGATCGCGCTTGAGTTCTCAAAGTAACCGCATGAGTTGAGCAAGGGGGAGGTACCTGCTCGCTCAGCAATAAACCAGGGCGTCTTAGTTGTCTCCGCTGGTCCTGCAGTGTTGAGACTGAGTCTGAGATGTACGTCGCCATGTGATCTGTGATCTGTAAGGGTCCGCCCGCAGGCGCATTTTGTATACCGAGAC
>NW_005197454.1:0-1496 GCF_000372725.1 Emiliania huxleyi CCMP1516 | reverse complement strand
GAGCAGCTAGACAGCGCTCCATCTCGTCCGAATGGGCCTTGACGATGTCCGCGATGGCGGGGGCGGCGCCCCGCCCATCGCAGAGTCACCCATCACCGAGCGAGGCAGGGATGGGACCTGAGGGAAGGATGGGGTGGTGGTGGCCGTGGCCTTGAGGTGGAGTGATTGCTGTGGCCGTCGTGCGGCGTGATTGCTGTGGCCGTGCTGCGGCAAAATTACTGAGCAGGTTGATGATTTTGCCTTCAATTCGCTGCCATACTCGTCAATCGGCCCGGACGAGTGGCAGGGCGGAGAGGGAAGCGAGGTGAAGCGGGCGCAGTTCTCAGACCACCGCCACGGGCTCGAGTGGACACTCACGGAGAGGTCGACGGGGGAATGATTCGATGCCATTTGGGGAAGGGTTGCGCTCTTCTCGCCGAGTTCCTGGGGTTGCGCTCGGGGCCGACTTGTGTTTCGGGAACCTGGCCCTCTTTTTTCTTGGGGCAGCAGTCAGTCAGTCTTGGGGCAGCAATTATTTAAAATCTCTCTCTCACACAACTCTCACCTCACTTTGTTTTTTGTCTTTTTTGTCGCTTCGGCGTTCCTCGCGTAAAGAATTTCTGCTCAGTTCCTCCTCTAAATAAATAAATAGAGCAGACATCTCCAGGAGCGACGCCTTTTTGTTTTTGTCGCCTCACTTGTCTTTAAGGTTGCTCCCGGCCCAGCGGGGATTTTGGCCTACTCAGTGATCGTCTAAAGGGCCCTAATGGCCTGCAATGCCATATCTTTTGTGCCTAGGTTGTAGAGCACCTTAATTAAAAAAAGTACTTTGTCTTGGAGAGAGAGAGATTTTTATTAACCAACAAGAAATCACGACTCTCACAGTGATTTGGGCTCGGCAGCTTGTTAGCCCTCAGCCGAAGCTGGGGCCGGTCCCGTAGCCGAGGGAGACCGCGCCGTGAGTTCGACGCGGTCGGGAGGCCTTGCGGAGAGGCCAGCGAGGTGTTCTTCTCTTCTTGGAGTGAAAAGTTTTTCGATGAGGTGGGGGTCAGTGGTGAGCAGATTCCCAGATTCTCCAGGTTCCCCCTCGAAAACCTGCCCTTTTAATTCATTGCGGCCGCGGGTTTGCTCGGATTACTTTTCACTCGAAGACATACTAGTTTTTTGGCGTTCCGGTGCCTACAAAAAATATCCGAGATCATATGGAGCTGACCACAGGGTTTGCGGCGATCACTGTCCTACCAGCGGGCACAGTGGGCCGCGGACACCCGTGAATGACCTTAAAAAAATCTTTGGGCGGATCACGTTTCTTTTTTGCTTTTTTTGTGCATGTATGTGTGTATGTCGCCCGGCGGCGAGGAGTGGCTCTGCCAGGAGGCGGGGCTGCCTTCCGAGTACGCGGCGAGGCTGCGGGCGGAGGGGCTCAGCCTCCGCCTCCTCGCGAGCGCCAAGCTGCCGGAGCGGCGCGACGTGCTCCGGCCGATGGGTCTGCTCTACGGCCAGATCATGGCCATCAA
>NW_005197455.1:0-1496 GCF_000372725.1 Emiliania huxleyi CCMP1516 | reverse complement strand
CGGCCGGCGCATTCGAATGCGCCCGCCGCGCCGGCAGACTGTTGGATGGCCACAGTCGCGAACGTGGGTGAAGTCGTGCGGCGCAGAGACCAGCTCATTCGCCGTCGCCGGTCCCTCGATCACGGGCGCCGTCGCCGGTTGACCCGCGTCCATGGGCGGATTCAGCAGGCCTACAGCCCTCCAGCCCTCTAAACCCCTCCGACCCCTCTAACCCTCTCGTGGCGGGCACTCTCGGAAGGACCGCGCCATTCTTTTTTTGCGAACCCTCCCGGAGGCCCTTCCGACCCCTCTCGAGCCCTCCCGCCACGAAGATCCTCTCTTTGTCCGACCGTCCCTCCGAGCCCACCCGGCGCCCGAGCCCTCTTGCCTATCACCCGAGCTCGGGGGGGGCGGCGAGCCCTCCTGGACCCCACCACCCCTCCCGCCTCGCCCAGCCCTCCTGACCCCTCTCCCTGGTGGACCGCTCCACCCTCCCAGCGCGCTAGCCCTATGGGACCCTGTGGAGCCCTCCCGACGCCGATCCGACGGGGACCCCTCCAGCCCTGTGGGCTGGCGAGCCCTCCGGTCGGAGGGGTGGAAGTGGGAGGGCTCGAGGACGGACCCCTCTCGCTCCGGGAGGGTGGAGGGGTGGAGGGTGGAGGGGTGGAGGGGTGGTTGAGCCCTCTAGCTCTATCGATATAGCCCTACCCCTCCCGCCGTTTTAGGGCTTGCTGACCCGCTATGGAATAAATAAACAAAGAGTCATGAAAATCCAAAATCCAAAACCCAAACATAGGAACCCAAACACACACACAGCCAGCAGCAGCACGCGCGTGGCACATATGAGCCAGAGTAGGAGGTGAAAATAAAAACGGACACCGCTCTCGTACTGTGAGATGGGTAAAAAGGAACAGGTCCCCGCCTCTGCGACAATTACCACTATTACTGAAAAATTGCGGCCTCGTCGAGAGACGAGAGCGCCTGCCTCGCTGGACGCTGCTGCGTGCACTGGCCGCGCCGCGCGCGCGCCCGGGGAGTTTATGTGTCGTGCTAGACACGTCGTGTTTTTTTGCATATGCACATGCACATGCCGGCATTATGTTATAGTTCTCTTCAAGTCTCACTCGTTCGCCCCGTCAGTTTTATACTACGGAGTCGACGCATCTCATGTCATTGTCAGCGGGGGGTCGCATCCAGGAGCCACCTCCTCCACCACACCATCATCGCGAGGGTCCCCACGGAGCCGCCTGGGTAGCTGATCCCGGCGGCGGTGGGCCAAGTGTCGTCGGCGATGGGGCCGATGCTGAGGGCCGCGAGAGCGCGCCTGGAAGGTAGGGAGGGGCGAGCGTGTGATGGCAGGCGCGGCAGGCACGGCAGGCGCGGCAGGCGCGGCAGGGCCGAAGCGGGCTGCGGCGCACAGGAACTCAAAGAGCGGCACGGAGAGGAGCCAGGCGACTACGACTCGCGCGACGCCTCCGGGCGCCGAGGCGTGCTCGTCGGCCGGCAGGGAGAGCCAG
>NW_005197456.1:0-1496 GCF_000372725.1 Emiliania huxleyi CCMP1516 | reverse complement strand
CCTCTCGTTGTTTGGCTGCTCCCTTCCCCCGTCCCCCCTCTCCTGACGCGCACCCCGCGCAGACGGCGCTCCGGGACAGACGGAGCAGCGACCGCGCGCGCGGTCGCTGCTCCGCCCCTCCGTCGCGCGCGCCGCGCGCGCGCGCTCTGCCGCCACTGCCGCCGCGCCCCCCTCGCCGTCTGTTTCCCGCCGTACTCGAGTATGGTGTGCGGTGCGCGCACGCGCAGCGCACACAGCAGCACCTCCCCACACCCCACCCACCCCGTCGCGCCGCCGCCGCCGCCCCCGCCGCCGCCGCCGCCCCCGCTGTAGGTGTAGCGTTTGGGGGGGCGACTGGCGACGGCAAAAATGCAAGCCCCGCCCCTGGCCACTGTTTCTTTGGAGAAGGACATGGTCCCCGATCTTGGGCGATCTTGAAAAAAAAAGCAGACAACCAAACGAGGGATAGGGGAGGAGGGGACAGGGTAGGCTCCGCCTCACTGCATCTCGGACTGGATTCCACGAATTGATTTTCCTAGCGTCGTCAAAGTGAGCTGAAAGCTCGCTCGAAGAGCCGATGGTACCCGCGACCGCCTCCCATCTCGCCGCTGCTCTGGCGGGGCGGCGGCGGGGCCTGGCGACGGCGCGCGGCGCATGTGCCGTGGCAACCCACCGGGCCGGCCGGCCGCGAAGGCGCCGACCGGTGATCGCCACCGCGCCCCGCCTCGGAACGCCGTTTCCGCTTGGCGTCCGAGGCGCTCGGCGTTCCGGCTGGAGCGCGAGATCGGACCGGGTCGGACGCTCCTTTTCTCGCCGTAGGCACGGCTGGCCGGCTCGAGCAGCGGAAAAACAAAAATCGGACCGGTCAATCCTCTCCGGCCAGCCTCGGGCTAATTAAAGCCGCAAAAAATCGGAAGGTTCCGCCGCCCCGGATTCCACCTCCCTGGCCCTCCACGCCCCGCGCGCGCGACCGTATCACCGCCGCAGTCGGCCTCCCCGCCCCGCGCGCTGTAGGAGCGGCGCCCACCCACCGGAGACGCCTTCCCCTAGACCGCCCGACCACCCCGCCCCCTTCGGCAGGTGCCTCGCACGTATTTTGAGCGCGAGAGGCCTCCTTTGAGGTGGCGGCCGGCCGCCGCGTCGCGCGGTGAGGCGGCATGAGGCCGTCCCCCTTCACGTTCGAAGGCGGGCCGGCCACGGCACCGGCTGTCGCGGCTCGAGGGCGGCAGGCGAGCCGCCCCCCCCTCCTCCCTCCCTCCGCTCCTTCCTCCCTTCCCCGCAGCGCTGCCCACGGCACCATCTCCTGGTGCCCCGCTGCCGCCCCACCCGCCGCGGCGTCCGTCGTCTCTCGGCCCGCCCGCCACCGCCACCACCGGCGGCCGCCTCCTGCTTACCCCTACCCTCGCCCCAGGCCACTGTAAGCCCGCCTGGGCCGCTTTCGCTCAACGGCCCTGACCGGCTCCATCCTTTCGATCTGTCCGTTTATCCTTTGCTGCCCTGCCTCTTTTGAGCCCTTA
>NW_005197457.1:0-1496 GCF_000372725.1 Emiliania huxleyi CCMP1516 | reverse complement strand
CCCGCGCGCCCGCCCTCAGGCCTTGCCCCTCCGCAGGCGCGGGAGCGCTCGCCGGCCGCGGCAAGCACCTCCTACCTCTCCTCGCCCGGCTGCTCCCTTGCCCCGTCACCCGCCACGCCCTCGCCCGGCCGCCTCACCGCGCACGGAGCGCTCTGCTGCTCGCCGCCGCCGCCGCGCGTCCCGCGCCGCCACGCTTGCCCCCACCTTGCCTAACGCGCGCTTTGTGGAGCGGCAGAGCGCGCGTCTCTGGCACACCCCCCGCGAGCTCACTGGCTCGGTCGCACTGGCAGCAGCAAAGCGGGGGCGGCGCCGCCGACGTGGCTGCCGATCCGAGCTGTCGGCCAGTCGCTGCGGCGACGGCGGGGCGGAGGCGCAGCTGCAGCCGTCCGGCCGAGCTCCCGCCGCTGACGAGGGCATGCGGCCGCCCTCTCCACGCCCTCGAGGCGCCGCACCGCGAGCTCACTGGCTCGGTCGCGCTGGCAGCAGCAAAGCGAGGGCTGCGCCGCCGACGTGGCTGCCGATCCGAGCTGTCGGCCAGTCGCTGCGGCGACGGCGGGGCGGAGGCGCAGCTGCAGCCGTCTGGCCGAGCTCCCGCCGCTGACGAGGGCATGCGGCCGCCCTCTCCACGCCCTCGAGGCGCCGCACCGCGAGCTCACTGGCTCGGTCGCACTGGCAGCAGCAAAGCGGGGGCTGCGCCGCCGACGTGGCTGCCGATCCGAGCTGTCGACCAGTCGCTGCGGCGACGGCGGGGCGGAGGCGCAGCTGCAGCCGTCCGGCCGAGCTCCCGCCGCTGACGAGGGCATGCGGCCGCCCTCTCCACGCCCTCGAGGCGCCGCACCGCGGGGTCGCGCTGGCAGCAGCAAAGCGGGGGCGGCGCCGCCGACGTGGCTGCCGATCCGAGCTGTCGACCAGTCGCTGCGGCGACGGCGGGGCGGAGGCGCAGCTGCAGCCGTCCGGCCGAGCTCCCGCCGCTGACGAGGGCATGCGGCCGCCCTCTCCACGCCCTCGAGGCGCCGCACCGCGAGCTCACTGGCTCGGTCGCACTGGCAGCAGCAAAGCGGGGGCGGCGCCGCCGACGTGGCTGCCGATCCGAGCTGTCGGCCAGTCGCTGCGGCGACGGCGGGGCGGAGGCGCAGCTGCAGCCGTCCGGCCGAGCTCCCGCCGCTGACGAGGGCATGCGGCCGCCCTCTCCACGCCCTCGACGCGCCGCACCGCGAGTCATCGGGGTCGCGCTGGCAGCAGCAAAGCGAGGGCGGCGCCGCCGACGTGGCTGCCGATCCGAGCTGTCGGCCAGTCGCTGCGGCGACGGCGGGGCGGAGGCGCAGCTGCAGCCGTCCGGCCGAGCTCCCGCCGCTGACGAGGGCATGCGGCCGCCCTCTCCACGCCCTCGAGGCGCCGCACCGCGAGTCATCGGGGTCGCACTGGCAGCAGCAAAGCGAGGGCGGCGCCGCCGACGTGGCTGCCGATCCGAGCTGTCGGCCAGTCGCTGCGGCGAC
>NW_005197458.1:23674-29898 GCF_000372725.1 Emiliania huxleyi CCMP1516 | reverse complement strand
AGATGGGGCGCAGGGGGATGTGTGGGCCCGCGAGGGTGTCATGATCAGTGTGGCTCGTGGAGGTTCACCTCGTCTCTGACAGCGTTTGGTGGGACACAATCGCCGGGCCTGGAGGCCTGGCCTATCGGCGTCGGGCTCCGGCTGACCGCGAGGGGCTAGGCCGTTTCAGAGGCGGAGTAGGCTGCTGAGCCCGGTGTGATCGCGCGCGCAGTCCAGTTTGCGGAGGCGGCCGCTGAGGTTGCCACGGGGGCTGCGGTTGGTGCTGCCGACGTGATTGGCGCCGTCGACCTCGCCGCTGATTTCGACGACGCCGCCGACGCCGCTCAGATCGAGCCGTCGATCGGCGGCGGGCGGGCACGGCGGTGGCGGCGCGGCAAGCGGGCGGCTGGGATGCCGCGCAAGGGGGGCGAGGACGGGGGCAAGCGCGACAAGGCGGCCGCCGCAAAGCTGAGCAAGGAGGCGCGCAGCTGGCTGTGGCGGCAGACCAAGCCGGAGCTCGGCTTTTACCTGACGGGCCTGGTCGGCGCCGCCATCACTGGCCTCGCGATGCCCGCCGTCGGGTTTCTCATGGCGCGCTTCATAGTCGTTTTCTACAACGTCGACGTCGACGAGATGCGGCGCGACGCGTTGTTGTGGGCGCGTGCCCCTTGCTGCATCGGGACGTCGCGGCGAGCCTAGCCTCGGCCATAACTCTGAGCATTCGGCGACAGGCGCTCGTCTTTCTCGGTATGGGAGCTGCGCAGTCGCTAGGAGCCGGCCTCCGCCAGGCGGGCGTTTGCGCCTCCGGCTCTCTCGCCCAGCTCGCCGCGCCGCCGCATCACACCCACGTCGACGCCCGTTTGCCGGCAGGTCTCTTTCTCCGTCATCACCGAGCGGATGGTGCGCCGCATCCGCCTCGCCGCCTTTGAATCGATCCTGCGGCAGCCGATTGCCTTTTTCGACTCGTCCACGGTGAGCGCATTCGGCGTTTGGCGCTGCGGCGCCGGGGCGCACGCCCATGACGCGCTCGCGGTGGTGTCCATAGGAGCACACCGCGGGCGCCCTCGCCAATCAGCTCGCTGCCGACTGCCACCTCCTCAAGGCGCTGACGGGTGAGCGCGCCGGGCTCGCAGTCTCGCAGGTTCGCACCGCCCCCTCCCCCTCTTCCCCCGCCAGACCTGACCCACTGCTCTCGCGGGGCAGATCGCGGTTCTCATCGCGGGGCTCTACATCTCCTTCGACGCTTCCTGGCGCCTTACTCTCTGCATCTTTGGCGTCATTCCTGCCATCGTGCTGCCCGTCGCCGTCCAGGCTAAGGTGGTGGGCAGGTACGCAGAGCGAGCCAACGCTTCCCTCGTGCGGGCTGCGTCGGTCGCCTCGGAAACGCTGCTGCAGCTGCGCACCATCGCCGCTTTTGGGCTCGAGGCGCGCGCCGTCGATGCTTTCACCGCCGAGCTGTCGCTGCCGTACAAGCAGGACGTCCTCAAGGGTGCTAGCTCGTCGCGAGCGACACGCCTCCGCGCGATGGGCGTCAGGGCGCACGCGTGGGACCCGTCTGTAGGCGTCGCCCTGGGCGTGGGGAGCGGCACGGCCGCCGGTACTATCCTTTTCGCCGCCGCCTTCCAGTACGTTGTGGGCGCGCTCTTCTTTGACGCCGACTTGATCAGCTTCTCCGACATCATGAGCTGCCTCCTCGTCCTCATCTTCATGGCCTTTGGCTTCGCCACGGTCTCGCGGGACGTCTCGGACCGCGCCGAGGCCATGCAGGCGGCACGGCGCGTGTACAAGCTGGTCTCGACGCTGTCGGCCATCGACGCCCTCGCCGGCACGGGCGCCGTGCCGCCGTCGGGGCGCGCCGCCGGCCGGATCGAGCTCGTCGAGGTGAGTTTCGCGTACCCGGCGCGGCGCGACGTGCAGGTGTACCAGGGCCTCTCGCTCACGATCGAGCCGGGCGCCACGGTCGCGCTCGCCGGCCCGTCGGGGTGCGGGAAGTCGACCCTCGTCGCGCTGCTCGAGCGGTGGTACGACGTCGACGGCGGCCGCGTCGTGCTCGACGGCGCCGACGTGCGCTCGCTGTCTGTCCGGTGGCTGCGCTCGCAGATCGGGCTGGTGAGCCAGGAGCCGGTGCTCTTCAACGGTACGATCGCGTACAACATCGGCCTCGGCGCGGCGGCGGCCGGCGAGGGCGGCGGCGAGGGCGGCGGCGAGGCGGCGGCGGCGGCGGTCGAGGTTGCGGCGCGCCAGGCCAACGCGCACGCCTTTGTGTCGGCGATGCCGGACGGCTACGCGACCGAGGTTGGCGACAAGGGCGTGCAGCTGTCGGGCGGGCAGAAGCAGCGGATCGCCATCGCGCGCGCGCTGGTGCGCGACCCGCCGATCCTGGTGCTCGACGAGGCGACGTCGGCGCTCGACGCCGAGTCGGAGCGCATCGTGCAGGCCGCGCTCGACGAGCTGCTACGCGCGCAGCGCCGCACGACCATCGTGATTGCGCACCGGCTGAGCACGATCCGCAACGCCGACAAGATCGCGGTGGTGAGCGGCGGGCGGGTGGTGGAGGAGGGGCCGCACGACGAGCTCGTGGACCGCGAGGGCGGCATCTACCGGTCCCTCGTGCTGCACAACAATGCCGGGCGCGTCGAGCTGTGAGCACCGCGGCGCGCGAGCGGGTGGGACACATGTGGCTTGTGGGAGATAGAGATCTAAGAGCGGGACGGGACCCGGACAGAGCACACGGTTTGGGAGGGGGGGCGAGAGGGGGCAGCTGCGCGTGTGCCTGAGAGAGAGTGTGCGCTGTAGCATGCGAGCGGGCGCCGCGGCCGCAACCGCGCTCTCTCGCACAATACCGATCACACATATCACTGACATATGTGTGTGGGCTGTCGGTGGCTGCACCGGGCGCGGGCCGCTGCCGTGGGGCGAGAGAGGGAAAATTAATAAGGCGTGTGCGCGCCGCGCCGCGAACCGCCGGCCGGGCCCGCCGGCCCCGAGCTCTCTGCCCCCGCCCGCCCCAGGCCCCGCGGTTGTCTCGCATGTCGCGGACGGGGGTCCGGGGGCGGGGCAAGCGCGCGGGGCGGGCGGGCGGCGGCGGAGACTATTGCAATATAGAGGTTTGGTATGCTAAGTAAGGGACATTCATCTACTGTGGGTTTATGGTTTTTCAATGGGTGGTACTACGCAAGACTCAAAAAGACGCACATAACATGATGTGCGTCGCGCCAGAACCGTCCTATCCACTCTCTCGGCTATACGCCATCGCCCGCTAGTCGTTCGGCGCATTCAGTCGCCGAGCATGGAGAGCGGCAGCTTTGACAGCGTGCGGGAGTCGAGCGGCCCCTTCGGCGCGAGCACCTTCACGTTGATACCGTCCTTGACGAGGCGGCCCTCGGCCTGCAGCGCCTCGTACCGCTCGCGAGGCAGCTTCGTGAAGCCCCAGTTGTTGGAGACGCAGAGGCGCTGCCGGCCGGGGAACTTGTACTTTGCGCGGCGGAGCGACTCGAGCACCTGCGGCTTGTGCACGTCGCGGGCGCGCACCGAGAGCAGGATCTGCCCGATCTCGACGCGCGCAACCGTGCCGTACGTCTTGCCGAACGCGCCGCGCATGCCCGTCTGCAACCGATCCGCGCCGGCGCACGAAAGCATCTTATTGATGCGGAGCACGTGCCACGGGTGCACACGGATACGCAGGTGGAAGGACTCCTTGCCCGCGTTCTTCACCATGTACTTGTTGCACGCCACACGCGCCGCCTCGAGCGCCTCGGAAGAGAGCTGCTCCTTCTCCACAGACACCATGTGCGCGGCGAACGGGAAGATGTCAACGGGGTACTTCTTCTTGCCCGCGTCGTAGATGCGAATTTTCGGGTCTGCGCGCGCGCGCGCGGCGGGGCGGGCGGGGTTGGCTCTCGCACAGCGGGAGCGGGGCAGAGTCCCAATGCCCCAGGCGCGACGTCCCGGCGGCAGCGAGGCGGGGGGAGGGGTCCCTCTCACCAGGGACGCCGCGGTTGAAGCGCGACTTTGGGTACGGCTTGTTCTTCTGGTACCGATAGCACTGCAGGCAGAGGGAGCGGCGGACTCATGGGTGGACGTCGCCATCTCCCATGTTCACGGCTGGGCCCGGTCGGGCCCTTTGGAGAGCCCGGCGCGCGTGCGGCGCGTCTGAAGCGATACGAAGGGGCTGCGACGTGCGGCGCGCGCGCCTTGAAGGGGCGCCGACCCATCGCTGCTGCCGCCCTGCGCCGAACTCCTGCGAGCAGGGCGGGCGCGGCGAATGACCCGATGGACGCGGCGGCGACTTCCCCGGCGCCTCAGAGAGGAGAGAGAGAGCGCGCGGCAGGCCAGCGCAGCGCGCGGCGTGGGAGCAATCGCATGGCGTGCGTGCGCGAGGCCCCTAGGGGCGCTCTCTGACCAAGGCACGGAGAGGCAGCGAAACAAGAAACCACGCGGCGGCACGGTTCTGACTGTCAACAGGGGGGGCTGCGCTTGCCCGCCAAAAGAAAGCCAATTCTTGACGTGGAATCACACCTAGGGGCGCTCTGGCCTCTCGACGGCACGCGAGCCCAGGCGTATTTCTTTTTGGTGCCGGCTAATAAATCTGTCCCGCGTCCACCCATACCGCGCTGATGTCCAGTCCGAGCCTGACTGTTCTTCACCTTTCTACGAGAGGAGAGAAACAAGAAACGCTCTTCAGGAAACAAGAAACAAGTCAGGATACGGCACGGGAGGCGTTCCGTGTTTCTTTTTGGTGCCGGCAGGCCGAAAGAGAATTTTACAACAAAACTCCCTCGCACAACACTGGGCACGGGACTGGCGCGCACTGGCACTAACACAGGTACACTGAAAGAGAATTCGGGTCTCCACCTATACAGCGGGCGGGGCGGCCCACACCTAGGTGCTCTGGACCTATACGGCACGGGAGGTGTTCCGTATTTCTTTTTGACTCAGTCCGTTTTCTTTCGTCTTTTTCACGACGAATGGGGCCAGTCAGAGAAAGTCCAAAGAGCAAGACGGTTGTTAAGCGTGCCAACAATACCTTAGGGGACCCCTAGGCTTAAATGGGTGGGCCCTGGGGCGCCTGCGGCTTAAACGGCTTAAAACTGGCCCGGGCCGGTTTTAAGAGCTGCTGGGCCGCCGATTCCTTAAACGGTCTTAAACGCTTAAACGGTGCGGGAGAGCTCCCGAGGTCGATGGTCCGGGAGGCTCCCGGTAGACACGCCGGAGGCCGGGGCGGGAAGCTGGCTACAGTCAGCTAGCACGCGTCCCCTATGCGAGTATGGCTCCTACCAGTGCACCAGACTTACAGATGTGTCTTCAGAGCACAGAGGCGGGTTTGTGCCTAATAACGGCAGTATTGGAGGAAAACCGCGGCGCGGAACCCAGCGACGCATGCTGGTGAGGCCGATTTTCTTAAACGGTCTTAAAAGAGGGACCCCCCGTGCCTGCAATCTCTTAAATGGCAATTTAAGCCCCCAAACCTCCTCATTTCTTAAAAGCGCTTAAAAAATCCGGCCCTCGGAGAACCCTCTAGGGGTCCCCTAAGAACAATACACCTAGGTTGTTAAGCGTGCTTGAAGAACTCTCCCAGGTCCGCGAAATCATCAAGGTCACTCTATTGGCCTCGCCACGGGCCACGGAACGCTGTGACCGATACGGCTTTATCCCGCTCGTAACTTTCAGCAGCTAGAGAGGAGAGACGGAGAGAGAGCCGGCGGGCATAGCGGGTGGGGAGGCCCTAAAACGGCGGGAGGGGTAGGGCTATATCGATAGAGCTAGAGGGCTCAACCACCCCTCCACCCCTCCACCCTCCACCCCTCCACCCTCCCGGAGCGAGAGAGGTCCGTCTTCGAGCCCTCCCACTTCCACCCCTCCGACCGGAGGGCTCGCCAGCCCACAGGGCTGGAGGGGTCCCCGTCGGATCGGCGTCGGGAGGGCTCCACAGGGCTAACCCCCTCCCCGGACGCCGGGTGGGCTCGGAGGGACGGTCGGACAGGGGAGGATCTTCATGGCGGGAGGGCTCGAGAGGGGTCGGAAGGGCCCTCCGGGAGGGGTCGCAAAAAGATAAAGAAAACGAAATCGCGGCTTATGTGACTGCCCCCAAGAGGGCTCGGAGGGCTCGGAGGGCTCGGGAGGGCTGGAGGGCTAGAGGGCTCCATTAGGGCTCGGAGGGGTCGATCCTCTGAGCCCTCCGACCCCTCCGAACCCTCCGACCCCTCCGACCCCTCCGACCCCTCTGCGAGCGCTAGGGGCCCTCC
>NW_005197458.1:5313-23574 GCF_000372725.1 Emiliania huxleyi CCMP1516 | reverse complement strand
GGCGCCGATCCCACCGAGTAATCAGTCTCCTGCGGCACATGGGGGGCCGCCGATGATGCCCGCGTTCGGCTCGGAAACTCGCCTGCAACCCCTTCGATCTCTCCATGCGGGGGCTTGAAGGGCTCGGAGGGCTCGGAGGGCCCGAGCGTCCGAGCCCACCAGGCCCCTCCGAGCCCGTCTGCGGAGCCCTCCAGCCCTCCGAGCCCTCCGAGCCCTCCGAGCCCTCCGAGCCCTCCGAGCCCTCCGAGCCCCCCGAGCCCGGCTCGGCGGCTCGCCCCTCCGAGCCCTCCGGGCACTCCATCCCTTGTGAGCCCTCCAGAGCCCTCCCGAGCCCACCAGCGCCACCCTCGTGCCTCTCTGCCCTCCGAGCCCTCCGACCCCTCCGAGCTCTTCACCTCTCCCAAGCCCTCATGAGCCCTCCTACGCCTCGCTTTTGGCCAGCCCTCCCAGCCCCCACCCCTCCTGGGCCCTGCCGCCTGACACCTCTATCGGTGGAGGGCTTTAGCTCACGGTCCACACTCCCGCCCTCCCGACCCCTCCACACCCCTACAGCGGCACCCCTACCCCTCCCGCCGTTTTAGGGCCTGCCCACCCGCACTCCCGGCGGGGAAAGTCAAAGTGGGTCTTAAAGTGCGCGCGTTGCGGGGAGAGAGAGAAGTCGCCAAGTCCCACGTCAGAGCGGACGCGGTCCGCAGCGCAGCGGAGCACCGGGACGCGAGACGCGCAGCTCTTACGTACATTCCCGTAGGAGGACTCTGCTGACAGGGTTTTGCGATGAGGAGCGACCCGAAGGGTTTCTCGGAGGTTAGTGCACCACTAACCGCCGAATTCTTTTTGCTCGGCTACCTGGGGAATCCTCTTCAATTTTTGGTTAAGAGATAAGACGACTGACGAGTCGAGAGACGAGAGGATCGCTCCATCGCGCATCGGATCTGTGAGAGAGGTGGCTCTGTGCATGCAGCAACCAGCATGGCATTTGGCCACCATGTGGGAGAGAGAATTTGAAGACAGAACCAAGCCTCTCGCATTCGTAACTTCGCGCGCTCTTTTCTCTCCTACTCCTCTCTCCCACATCTTCCCACCAATATGAACATACAGTAAGACACGCCGAAGCCGCCGAGCGAGCGAGCGCGACG
This sequence comes from Emiliania huxleyi CCMP1516, assembly GCF_000372725.1. Lineage (NCBI taxonomy): Eukaryota > Haptophyta > Isochrysidales > Noelaerhabdaceae > Emiliania > Emiliania huxleyi. Next base: position 22,438 of record NW_005197458.1, on the reverse strand, counting down.
CTCCTCCCGTCACAACCTGCCCATCAGCACCGTGACCTGCCTCGCGTCCGCCCCGGTCAGAGCCGGCGGGCGGACGCGGAAGAGGAGCGCCGCGTTGGCTGCGCCGACCCTCGCCTCCACGAGCGCTCTGTCGCAGCCGGCGGCGGCGCGGCGCAGCGCCCGCTGCGGCTGGCTCCCGCGTGCGAGCCTCTCCTTGACGAAGGAGCCCGACAAAAAGGTCTTGAGGTAGATGGCGGCGCGCTCCAGCGTCGCCGTGCGCACTCGGTGGGGCGGCCGCGGCGGCGCCGCGCGCCGCAGCTGCTCGTTGAGCGGCAGCAACCTCTGCCGCCAGATCTTCTGCAGGTGGACGTGGTGGCCGTGCACCTCGTACGGCGCGCCGAGCGAGCGCCACAGGCTCGCCTCCAGCGAGACGGACTGGCCCTGCGACAGCTGGAAGGAGCCTCCGCCGTCGTCCCACGCGCAGTGCAGCAGTCCGCTCCCTACGACGCCACCCACACGGCCGGGCTCGCTGAAGAGCGTGATGCGATCGACGCGGTGCGCGCCGTGAAGCAGCACGTCGCCTCGCGGGAGGGACGGCGCCGACCGCTCAATCTGTCGGAAGGCGGCCTGCGTCAGCATGTCGTCGGCGTCGAGCCGCACGAATGTGATCCACCCACACTGGCGCCGCTGCAGGAGTAGCTGCCGCGCCCCCGCCGCCGCGGCCGCGCCGCTCCTGAAGACGTGCGCAGCACCGCTCGGCCACGTGAGCGCGGCGGCGTCCAGCTGGGCCTCTGTTCGGTTGGACGAGTAGGTCCCGCCGAGGAGCACAAGGGCGTCGTGTGAGGCCGACGGGTGACCTGCTTGTGTGTGCCGGTGGAAGGCGGCCGCCGCCGTTACCGACGGCAGCACAAGCTCAGCCAGCCAGCGAAGGCCCTCGCGCACCCGCGCGGGTCGGTGCTCACCCCAGAGCGAGATCTTGACGGCGTAGCAGCGCGACGTTGGCAGCGACGTTGGCTCCATCGCGCCCGGCCATAAAAAGCCGAGGATTTGATGGTGGTGTTGTAGGGTGCCTTAGATTGGCTTCCAACGATAAGACGTACTGAGGTGTTCGGAGGAGGAATCCGGCCAGCACGGGTACAAAGAGGGCTACCCGGAGAATCCCCAGCCAGCTGCGGAAACGTAGTGTCGCTCAAGAGGTGCGATACTTACTGCGGGGGAGTGTAAGTAAGTGAGGTGCCTATATGGGCTTCCAGTATCGGACCTTCAAGACATGCGCTTTTGGCCGGTGGCCTCCCTCGCGCCTCGGACAAAAGGGTCCCAACTCCTTGGATGCATGCCAAACACTCTGCATGCCACACACATGCGGTGTGAGGCCTCGTCGCGCCACAGGGAGGGGGGCGGAGGAGGAGGAGCATTTTTTGCAAGTGTCCGAGCGGTCCCGAGCGGCCCCAGAGCACCGCAGAACGCCGACACAAACAACAAGATGGCGGGCTGTCCGACCACTCCTCTGACCACTCCTCCCTCCGACGACCTCTCCTCCGACCAAGACTCGCACGGGGGCACCGGCTCTAACTAGCGACGCTAATGATGAGATCCTCGATGTGCTATGACTTTCTCGGCTACGGTTCCGACTCCGGCTCCGGCTAGTTGACAAGCTGCCGAGCCCAACCAAGTCACTGTGGAGTGCGTCCGTGCTTGAGCACTTGAGCACTGGATAGGGCCGATTCCGCGTGGTACGGGACCCCTCGATCGTCTCGCCCTCCCTCACTGGTGTGTTCATCGGGGGGGGGGGCATAACAAACACGGTACAGGATCGAGGTGCACGCTGCCGAAGCAGTGTCGTCCCCCCTCTCCTCGACGGTGATGCTGATGGCGGTGTGACCGATCGAGCTACAAGAGGAGCTTGTTCAGCAGGATCCGGGCCGTCGGATGCACTACCTCACTGGGTCTGAGACCACCGCACGGCCAGCCCTTCACCACTCCGGGTTTGCGTGGAGTCGAACCACTCCGGTATGGGCGAGCCCATTGATTTGAGTTGAGTCCCTTCTCGCCTGCGGGAAGCAGTGGGGAGTGCGTTTCTGCTCCTAGCGGGGTTGGGGCGGGCGGGGGGCGGGGCGGGGCGGGGCCGGGGGGGCGGGGGGGGCGGGGGGGGGGGGGGTCGTAACCGAGCGAGAGCTCAGACGTAGCAACTTGTAGACGTACTACACACACACAAAGTCCGAATGCTTCCATCTGATTAATTTTCCATTTTCCTCCGTTCATGAAGTCCGTCTCGATCTGGAGGAGACGGGTCAACCCCGTGAGGACCAGATCACGTTCACATTGTCGTAGCCGGAGAGGAGGCTGACCTTTAGCTCTTGGAGACCACCTTCTGGTTTTCCCCCCAAACCATTCGGCCAACTTTTACCGAATGCCAAAGTGACCCGAGCCGCCGGGTGCCCCGCCGCGAGGTGGGGTGCTAGTATGAGCCCGACCCAGGTCGTAGTGTTCTTGCTCCCAGCGCTTGCGCTTCGGCGGTTAGTGGTGCACTAACCTCCGAGAAACCCATCGGGTCGCTCCTCATCGCAAACCCTGTCAGCAGTCCTCCTCCGGGAATGTACGTAAGAGCTACATACGCATACACTGAGAGAGAGAGAGATGCAAAGATCAACCGCCTTGCGCGCAAGGCTCAACGCTCGGGCGTTGACCGCACCGCGTACCCTCCCCACTCCCGCCTCTCATTTGTGTCACACCACGCGGAACGCATTTCCATCGCTTCGGTGAAGGGGGTGAACCGCGCCATCCTCGATCGCCGTGCAAAGCTCGCTTCCGAGCTCTCACGCCGCGCGTAGGGCCCTTAGGGGCCTAGAGAACACAACCCCCTCTCCCTTTTCTCCCAGTAAGCTAAAAGTACACATACACTGAGAGAGAGAGAGAGAGATCTCCCTTTTCTCCCAGTAAGCTAAAAGTACGTACACTGAGAGAGAGAGTAGCTAAAAACACATACACTGAAAGTTGCATTTTACCACTCGGGCCTCGCGTCTCGAGGGGAGGACGGCTCGTAACTGAGGTTCGCCGTCAGGGACAGTCGTCCTCCCCTCCCTCCGACGTCCTCTACGAGGGGGGGACTCCGAACGGCCGAGCATGCCCTCGCATGCCGGACAACTAGGTAGGTCATAGACCTCCCCCCCTCTCCGAGGGCAGAGGCTGCCGCCTCTCGGATACTCGGCCATTCCAACGGCCAGGCCGCTCGCTTAAGGCTGATTGGCTAGACGAGCGGCCTACCTCCAACGGGGCGGTCTGGATCACGGGGGATGACATCCTGCCTCCCGGCACGCCGGGAGGAGGTGGGTGCTCCGCCGCCGGACCGCCCTCTCCACCACCCTCGCCCAGGGATCTACAACGCTGTCTCAAGGTCCGACAGGTTCGGCACCGGGCACCGCCTCGGTATACAAAATGCGCCTGCGGGCGGACCCTTACAGATCACAGATCACTCGGGCAAATACCGGTGAAACGTCAGAAAAGCGCGTCGGCGGCCGCGTCTCCAGAGAGCTTTGCATGCCATGAAGCGGCCGGCGCGCCACCGCAGCTCACCAATGGAGCTTGCGACAGAAGCACTGATATGTGCGCAGCGGATCATGATGTTGGTCGCGCCATGCGAGAGGACAACCACAGCGCACAGGCCACAGATGCTTGCTCGGACGCGGACCCGCCGTGCGAGTTGCAGACCCGGAGGAGGCCGACCCAGCTTATCCCGAGAGAGGCCTTGCCCAAGGGTCAGCCATGTGGGGTCATGTGGCCAAAACTTTTACCGAACTTCCGTGCTAGATTTTTTTTTTGAGATATGGGACTCTTACGTACATTCCCGGAATTTCTTGTCGTGGCTCCTAAAAAATAGGCCTTTGGGGGTTGTGTTTTTGCGTAACAGCTCCACAGTCTAGAAGAAGAGAGAATCAGTTTACAATTCTTTTAGCATCGATTAGATTTCTTGCCTCCGAAGGGCAGGCTCCTTGCTTGCCGCCACCAACGCCGGCTCCTGCCGGAGTGCAAAACGCCCTCCCGACTCAACGGGACCAAGGATATCCACCTCGAGACGTCGATAGAAGCCACAAGATGGCTCAGTTTCGAGTCAACGGTCTGGAGTTCGCATGCCTGTTTCACAACGAGTCGTCGTCGGGCGAGCTCGACACCGTCTCTAGCTCGGACGACTCGTTGCCACACACCTTCTGGGCCGGCGTGATACTCTCCGTCATCGCTGATGTCATCATCGCAATCTCTCTCAACACGCAAAAGATCGCGCACAATCGAAACGCGGACCGCCAGACCGGGAGGCCATCGAAAGCGTTCATTCGTCTGCCTCTCTGGTGGGTGGGTATCACGCTCAACGCTCTGGGGGAGGTCGGCAACATGTTGGCCTACGGGCTGGCGCCCGCGGCTGTTGTGGCGTCTGTCGGCTCCGTTGGGGTCGTCGTCAATCAGATTATTGCAGTCTGCTGCCTCAAGGAGCAAGGCCGCAAGCGCGACCTCGGAGGCATCTGCGGCGTCGTCGCTGGAGTCGTGCTCATCATCTTCGGCGTTCCGGAAACAGAAAAGGAACTGACGGTGCAGGTCATGCTCTCCGCAGAGGTGTTCCTCGCGCCACGCGCGTACGTCTACCTCAGCGCGCTCGTGGTTGTCATCGCCGTCCTCGTCATCTTTGTCGAGCCGAGGCGCGCTGACGCTCATCGGCACACTCCTCGCGCCGCCGCCGCCGCCGCTGCCGCCACCGCCACTGCCGCCGCCGCCGCCGCCGCCGCCCCCCCGCACGGCACCGCCTCACCGCCGCGAATCGGCCTCTGCAGGTATGCAGAGCGGCACATCCTCGTCTGGCTGACGCTGTGCTCTGTCATCTCCTCGATGACGGTGGTCGCATGCCGTGGCTTCTCCTCCCTTGTCACCCAGGTGGCCTGCCGGCCCCGCACCCCGCCGCTCGCCACCGTTCTAGCGCACGTGAGCTAGCCCTCGGCCTCGCCCGTCACACACCTGACTTCACCCGTCGCTCGTGCAGGCGGCGAGTGACTGCGCCGCCGAGCATTGCGTCGACGACGTGCTGCGGCCGCCATGCTCTCAGACCCTCGCGCACTGGTTCTTCTGGCTGCTGCTCGTCGTGATCATCGTCACCGCAGTCTGGTCCGCCTACTACCTCAACAAGGCGATGCAGTTCTTTGGCAACTCGGAGACGGTGCCCGTCTATTACTGCACTTTCATGCTCATGTCCATCGTCGGCGGCGCACTCGTCTTCAACGAGTTTGAAACCGTCCGAGGCGCGCAGCTGGCCATGTTTCTGAGCGGTGTGGTGCTCGCTATTCTCGGCGTCTGGCTCATCACATCTGGCCGCCACTCGTCGCCCGCGGCGGCGCTCAGCCAGAGCCCGTCGCGCCGTGTCAGCTCGTTCGCACGTGAGGCGAGTGGCGATTCGGTGACCAAGCCGCCGCCGGCCGCGCCCGCCTCGGGCGACTCGGATGGCACGATAGCCGTGGCGGGCGAGGAGAAGGGCTCGGGCTCGCGTCCGCACTCGAGTGCCGACCCCTCGCCTCCCTGGACGGTGCGGGTCGATGCGGCGGCGCCGCCGCCGCTGACAGTGCCGAGCTCGCAATCGGAGGATGTGCTGGTCGCCAACCCAATCGCTTCGCTCATGGGTGCTCTGTCGCCGGGTCGAAAGGAGCCATCCAGCGCGGGGAGCAGCGCGCTGAGCAGAGCGCGGCAGCAACGTCTTTTTTCTTCCTCCACCCAGCGAGCATTGGCAGAGGCGTGCGACGAAGGCGACGAGGCCACTGTCAGTGTCTAGAAACGCTCTCGCACACATCTGTGTATCTCGAACACTGCTACGCCCGAGTTGTTGCTGATATATAATGATTCTGTTTGAGCAGTGGAAAAGATCTCCCATACCCTTCCGAGATTCAGATACGGCTCTGGTTACTTCCCCCAGGATTGGTCTTCTCTGCATGCGGGAACACCCTCGGGCGGCCGGGTGGGGCTGCGGCTGGAGCTAGCATGGCTCGATAGAGCCGAGACCCCGCGTTGAGGCGGCGCTCCTGTGGGCGGCTGTGGAATCGGCAGATTCGACCTTAGATCTCCAGTTTATCTCATCCCAGTGGATGGACGTCCGGACGTCCCTTTGTGTTCCTCTCGCCGTCCGCCAGCGAGACGCTCTGTCGCTGGCGGCCGCAGTTTTCTGTGACCCACCCACCTCTCCCTTGTGTTTTGTCTGGGGAGGGGCTTCTCCTGCGGAGTCGTGCGTGCGCAGGGCTCCTCTTTGCTTTCTTCTACTCCCTACTATCATCTCGTTCCCGTCCTACCAGAGAATTCTCTCGAGAAGTCGAGTCGCGCGCCGCGGTGTGTGTCGGCAGTCCCAGTCGGGACGCGCGCGGCGCGGCGGCTGGGCGTACTGAGGTACTCGTTAGACGCGTTACTCGGGGTGCCACACGCGACACGGTTGCGAGCGGGCGGCACCCCCGCGCTGATCGGATAATTGTTGTTCACTAGTACAGGAACTACAACATAGAGAGCGTGTAGGAGTCTGGGGGTGCCTTGATGATCATTGGCACGTGCAGGTCGGTCTCGTACACCGTGTGCCTCGCCCACGAGCCCTTGTTGCCGAGCTTATAGCCGTGGTCGCTCGCAAAGGTGATGATTGTCTCGTCGTACATTTGCCGCTCCTTGAGCTCGTCGATGAGATATCCTACAAGGTAGGGTCGGTCGACCTCGGGCGTGCTTGCGTGATGGACTGCCGAGCACGAAAGACACTCGCTCACCAATGAGTGTGTCGACGTACGTGATGCAAGCGTAGTAGCCGTGAATGAGTTCACGGGAGAGGCCCTCAGGCAGGTTCCGCTGGCCGCCGTTGGGCCCGCCGCTCCCCGCGTTGTAGTCGCCCCGCTCGATCTCGTTGTACGAGAGCAGCTCAAAATAGTGTACGGAGCGCGGCGGCGCCCCGACAGGTAACCACGGATTTGGTGCGAGGAAGATATCGGAGGCGCTGTACATGTCCCAGTACCTGCCGGGCGTGTTTACAGGCGAGTGAGCACCGGCGTCTGGAGCCCTCCTGGCAGAAAGCGTGTCTCTCGCGCAGGCGGGAGTGGCTGCGGCGCACTTTTTGGGGCACGCGAAGGGAAGGTGTGGGCGGTTGTAGCCGGCGCCGATGAAGAAGGGTGTCTTCATTGCCTTGGCGAGGCGAATGTCTGACATGATCTTGCGCGTCATCAGGCCATCGGGATGGACCCAGTCGTCCACGTCCGCCGCCTCCACCAACGGCCGGTTTGTGCGATCGAACGTCACGCCCGGCTTCGGGGCATACTCTCGGGGCCCATACGTTCTGGCGTAAGCGGAGTAGTTGAGAGCAATTTCCTCCTCCAGTTCGCTGGAGTGGCTGCCGACGACATCCGGCGAACGCGTTGAGGCTCTTGCGAACTCGCTAAGCTCCGCCGGCTTCTCTTCGCTCGCTCGCCGGCCGATGGGCTCCACCAAACGGCAACATAAGCCTGCACGCAGCGGCAGACATCAGCCAACACGTTGGGGCACGTGCGCGAGGAGCGCGCGCCACACCTGTGCTGCGGTTGCAAGCGGGGATATCGCCACCTGCGGGCGGGCGGGCGGCAGAGGCCAACAGGAGGGATCAACAAGTGATGCCGCGCGCTGCTATTCCCACTCGGCCCTGATACCGGGGGCGGGGAGGAGGGGGGGGGGGAGGGGAAAGGGTGCAGAGGGAGCACTCATGGTCACCCATGTTTGTTGGCATCTACGGAGAGGTTTTAGAAGTGGTGGTACCATGGCCGCAGATCTCGTTCCAAGACTGCTCGTTGTCCAGCCTGAGCAGATGAGGCGTGCTGAAAGCGGCTGCGTCATCGACTCCTGTGTCAGGTGATGGATAGGCCATCGCACCGCTTGTGGTATATCTTCTCGTGTATTTTACCGGATGCGCATGCGGTCTCGGAGCCTGTGTAGTAGAAGAAGCACTGCTCGTATGTGCCATCGTCCTCTAGAGGTTCTACACCGACTCTTCGCCTGATTACGTGTAGGTTGCAGCGTGCCTCGTCGCTGCTGTAGATGGAGCACTTAACAAGGTTGGCGTCGTCGAAGACAATGCCTTCATCGGCCATGTACTTCATGCGATGCCAGAATGTCTCGCAGCTGAAATCCACCCGCGAGATCGGGGCGTAAGGCGGCGGCGGCGGCGGCGGCGGCGGCGGCGGCGGCGGTGGGCTGGTAGTGCAAGCAGGAGCGCACCCGCTACACGCCTCCCAATTGCACTTGTAGGTCCACGGATTGCTGTTTTCCAGGCAAAAGGGACCGCACTGCGACATAGGCGGCAAGGGCGGCGGCAGCGGCGGCGGCAGCGGCGGCGGCGGCGGCGGCGGCGGCGGCGGGCTGGTAGTGCAAGCGGGAGCGCAGCCGCTACACGCCTCCCAATTGCACTTGTAGGTCCACGGGTTGCTGTTTTCCAGGCAAAAGGGACCGCACTGCGACATAGGCGGCGAGGGCGGCGGCGGCGGTAGCGGCGGCGGCGGCGGCGGCGGCGGCGGCGGCGGCGGCGGCGGCGGCGGCGGCGGGCTGGTAGTGCAAGCGGGAGCGCAGCCGCTACACGCCTCCCAATTGCACTTGTAGGTCCACGGGTTGCTGTTTTCCAGGCAAAAGGGACCGCACTGCGACATAGGCGGCGAGGGCGGCGGCGGCGGTAGCGGCGGCGATGGCGACGGCGACGGCGGTGGCGGCAGCGGCGGCGGCGGCGGCGGGGGCGGCGGGCTGGTAGTGCAAGCGGGAGCGCAGCCGCTACACGCCTCCCAATTGCACTTGTAGGTCCACGGATTGCTGTTTTCCAGGCAAAAGGGACCGCACTGCGACATAGGCGGCGAGGGCGGCGGCGGCGGTAGCGGCGGCGGCGGCGGCGGCGGCGGCGGCGGCGGCGGCGGCGGCGGCGGCGGCGGGCTGGTAGTGCAAGCGGGAGCGCAGCCGCTACACGCCTCCCAATTGCACTTGTAGGTCCACGGATTGCTGTTTTCCAGGCAAAAGGGGCCGCACACAGGGGTTGAGCAGGCAGTGCAGCCGCGGCATTGAACCCACTGGCACTTGCCCGTCTGCCCTTCTGAACCTGTCCATGACTGGGTCATGACGAGGCAGTGACGCTGACACGGCAACGAGGCTAGAGTCAGTGCAGGCGGCGTAGATGGCAGAGGCCGTGGAGGCGGCGCAGGCGGCGCCAGCGGCGGAGAGCATTGAGGGGTGCAGCTGCGGCAGTTGTCCCACCTGCTACATTTTTCACTCCACGCCACGGTACTGGCCCAGCAGTGGGGCTGGCAAACACCAACGGCAGCAACGTGGATCAGGGCTGGGTGCATTGGACAGCAGCGGTGGATCGTGGCGATGTGATCCCACTTCTATCATCCGTCGCCAAGATGCAAACACCGCCAGCAACTAAATACAGGCTCATTACAATTGATGAGCGTTGTTATAGTGGCCACCTTTTTGTCGCCACGCCGGGGCGGACCATCGAAACTTTTTTGCTTCTTGTTTTCCTTCTTTCTCACAGCTCACAGGATAAATTTGAGTTGATTCTTGATAGCTATAGAATAATCAGAGAGCGTGGTGTGTGCCGGCTGCGGGCTGGGTGCGAAAGCCGAAACAGCTTTTTGTTTTTTCATCGCAAATACCCAACCAAGAACCAATACCCGGTGCGCATTTTTCATTTTTCTGCGAATTACGAGAGAGTCTCGCCCACCTTGCTCCTTGGACACGACAGCCCACTCTGTCAGGTCTTGCAGGCTTGCAGCACTCTAGCCTCTAGGTTTGCTCTACCTCTAGATGACGCGTGCTTCACAGGGAGCATGCGATATTGTCATTCACGCGTTTTGCGGCAGCTCGTTCTATGAGCCCCGGCCGGCCACCATGCTAACGAAAGTCTCGTAGTCGACGGACCCGGACTCGTCATCGACTCCAAAGGCACGAAGCAGCTCCTATAGGCACGCGCGGAACAAGTCCAAGAGGCGTCCGCCGAGATCGAGCTGGGCGCCGCGACATATGCGCCTCGATGCCGGCGCGACTCACTGCGCCTCCGGCCGCCTCTTCGCCGCCCAAGGCGAGCGAGACGCCGCTCAAAGCCTCGAGCAGCTCACCCGCGTCCAGAAGACCTGACGGCGTCGATGGGGGCTGTGCCGAGAAGGGTGCGAGCTGTGAGCTGAGGGCGTGTGTGCACGTCGAGAGCGGCCGGAGGGGCGGGGAGGGTTGGCCGGAGGGGCGGGTCGGGTCGACTCTGCCGCGAGCTCATCTCTGGGTCTTTGGGAGGAGGGGTGGGGTGCCACCGTTGCCGTCGACGTCGAGCGCGCGGAAGGAGGAGAGGAGCGCGTCGGCGTCGGTCACCTCCTCGCTCGCGCGCCTGGAGATGGTCCGGCAGAGGTCCGGGAACTGTCCCGAGACGGCGGGCGCGGTGCCTCTCCTCGCTCGCGCGCCGCGCCATCAGCCGCAAAAACGCGCGCTCGTCCACCTAGTTCCACACTCCACCCTCCAGAGGGCAGCTCAGCACGGGCTCCATCAAGGAACGGGGTGCGACCACCGTGTCGGTGCTCGCGTCGCCGTCCGCCGCTGTCACCACCCTCCGCAGCTCCTCCTCCGAGGAGAAGGGCATGCCCAGCGCCTCGCACGCCGCCGCCAGCTCCTCCGCGTCGAGCACGCCGTCGCCGTTCCGGTCGAGCGCGCGAAAGACGGACTGCATCTCCTCGGTCTGCTGCTCCGTCACCCAGCCGTCGCCCGCCGCGCCGCGCAGCAGCTCGGGCGCCCTCCGCACCGCCTGCACCGCGCCAAGCAGCTCCTTGAGCCTCACGAGTGGCGCCAGGGCGGCCGGGTCGAGCTCCCTCAGCCGGTCCAGCCGCTCCCCCTCCCCTGCGAGCAAACCGTCCAGCTTCTCCTCGAGCCGCTTCCGACGCTTGTAGCTGAGCACGAACCGGTCGACGCAGCCGGCGCGAGGCACGTACAGGTGCACCATCGGCAGCAGCAGCACGCGCTCTTCCCTGCAGACCTGCTGCGCCTGCTTGTAGTTCACTTCGAAGAAGTCCGCCTGGCCGGAGAAGCGCTTGGCCGCCGCCTCGTAGACCGGCGCTAGGCGGCGGCACGCAGGGCACTGTGGAGAGAAGAACTTGACGACGCCGACTCTCTCCACGGCCGCGAGCGACGATGCAAAGTTCGACGCGTCTAGCTGCGCCACCGAGCCCTTCTTCCTCGTGCGGCTCTGCTCCCGGGCGGCGAAGGCGGCGCGGGCTGCAGCCGCCTCTGTCTTCCACGCCTCGTTCAAGCCCATGCGCGCGCCTCTGGTGCGCAGCGTCGCACGAGGAGACGGGATCAGGGCGAGTGCGAGGATCAGCATTTTCAAGCAGGCTCCTGCAAGCAGGCTCCTGCTCGCGGAGTCCTGGGCGGGCTCCGATGACCTGTTTGTTTCCTTTCTTCAGCGTTGTTCTCTAACGGCCCTACGCGCGGCGTGAGAGCTTGGAAGCGAGCTTTGCACGGCGATCGAGGATGGCGCCTCTCTCTCTCTCTCCAATGTATGTGGCTCTTAATTCCCGTAGCGGAGGACTATGCTAAAAGGGTTTGCGATGACGAGCAATGGTTTTAGAAACAAGGAGTTTTGCAGGAGACGACGAAAAAGAAAGCGTCTGGCAAGTGTGGTGGCGGTCGGGCGGTGTGCTTGGGCACCAATACTACTTTCAGCTCGATGCATCTCCACACCGCCACTAAGCTGCTCTACCTTGCATTCCTCAGCGGCGGCGACGGGCTGCGCGTGTTCCGCCCGTCTTCAATCACCATCCGGCGGCAGGTCGGCCAGCTCGGCTTCGCCACGGAGACTGAGTGGCAGTATGCGGGCGGCAAGCGGAACCCGCTCGATCCGAGCCAGCCCTCTCGCACGGTCGAGGCGTCGGGCGCATCGGTGCGCCTCTTTGAGGCGCGGCTGGCCGACGGCAGCCGCTCGCTCCTCAAGGAATTTCTCGGCGCGGAGGCCCGCGCGATCGGAGATAGAGAGCTGGCCGTGTACCGGCACCTCGAGGAGGAGGCGGGAGGCGCGCCGGACCTCAGCGTGGGGACGCTCTGCGGTCACATGATCTCGGACGAGGCGAGCCCGCAAAGACACCCGACGCAAAGACGCTGACACCTCGGCAGACACCTCGGCAGACACCTCGCAGACACCTCCGAGGCACCGCCCGAGAGGCCATACCGCCGACGCCCTACAGGCGTTTGAGACCAGAGGCTTCCGAGAGGCGTGGGAGGCGTCCTTTGGCCTCGCCGTCCCTCCGCCCGCCGCAGGCCCGCCCGCCCGCCCGCCCACCCCCCGGTCTCCCCGGCCCAGCCACGGCCGGCGGAAGCTGCGCTAGTGCAGCTTCTCTTCTTGCGGCGTTGACGAGCGGGTCAGTGGTTGGCTAGGCCGGCTCTGGCTCATCTTTCGGTGGGTGCCGCTCCGCACCATCGGCGGCTTCGCGCGCGTGGAGCAGCCACCGGCGGGATTGGCGGGGCTTTTCGACTGGGGCGCCGCGCAGGCGCCTGAGCTCACGGCTGCCTCTCTCCCTCTCTCTCTCTCTCTCTCTCTCTCTCTCTCTCTCTCTCTCTCTCTCTCTCTCTCTCTCTCTCTCTCTCTCTCTCTCTCTCTCTCTCTCTCTGCTCTCCGTACCGCCTCTCCCCGCGCCGCAGCCTCTCTCTTCGCTGCCGCCCCTGCCTCCACCGCCACCGCCCTCGCTGCCTCTGCCGCCCAGGCGCGCCGCGAGTGGGTGCGCACCGCGTCGCGCGAGTCGCTGCGCGCGCTGGCAGCGCTGCACGCGGCGGGCGAGGCGGTCTAGATGCTGCGGTCTAGATGCGTGTGGTCTTGATGCTGAGCACAGCGGCCCCTGGTGTGCGCTCGCTCACCTCTTCCCCCCTGCACGCGCACTCTAGGCGTCGCGCACCGCTCGCTCGGCTCCTCGTCGCTGCTGGTGCCGACGCGGCGCGGAGGCGGCGCGAGGTTGGCCGGGGTGACGCGATACGGCGCGGGAGTAGGTGTCGACGTACGAGCAGCGCGAGGCGGCGCGGCTGCGCGTGACGCTCGTCGACCTCGGCTTCGCCGCCACGCCCGCGCTCCTCTCTGCCGAGGAGATTGCGGCGGCGATGCGGCAGGCGCGCGGGGCGCGGCCCGGAGAGTCCCCAAAAGCGTGGCGGAGAGCGCTCGAGAGTACCCGAGCGGAGTGCTCGGAGAGATTGCGGCGGCGATGCGCGGCAGGCGCGCGGGTCGTACAGTGGCTGCCCAGGCCGCCCACCGCTCCGTGGGAGATTGACACAGACGGGCGGGCAGAGAATGTCGACGCGCTCCGGCGGCCTCTCTCCCCCCCTTAACCGGTGCCGGTGGCGGCCGGTGCCTCCCCCCCCCCCAACCGGTGCCTTGCCCGCGCAGGCCGGGTGCGGCCCGACGGGCGTGCTGCCGCTCCTCACCCTGTACGACCTGCACGGGCTCGGCTACGTCCTCCTCGAGCTAGTCCTCTCCGCCCTCGTCCCTCGCCCGGCCGGCGGAGGCGGAGGCGTGCGGCCGCCGCCCGAGCTGCAGCAGCTCAAGCGGCTCGTCGAGGACGTCTTCAGCGACGACGTCGCGCGCGGCTTCCGCGACTACTGCGCCGAGGAGCCGGGGTGGGAGGCGGCGGTGGCGCTGCTCGACGAGGGCGGCGGCGCCGGCTGGGACCTGCTTCAGAGCCTCGTCGATTGCCACACGCCCGCGGCGGCGGGCAGCGTGAGCGCGCAGTCGCTGCTGGACAGCTCGGTTTGGCTCCGGCCAGGGGGCAGGTAGGGCGGGCGTGCTGGCGGTTTTATTCCCTACGCGCGTTTCGAAAAGAAAGACAAAGAGAAATCGTCGCGCAGGAGTCCAGAGAGATCTCACTGTTTAAAAGTTCAGACTGTCAGTGTCACTGATCACAGCGGGTTTATACCAAAACAAACCAACTCGTGCACTCCACAAGTGCTCCAAGATCGTCGTAAAGGGCGTAGACTTACGCTCTAACGGTCTACGCCTTTAATCCATAAAGCATAATCGTCGCAGGAACGGACAAAAATGGCAAAAAGAAAGGGACTAGGGAGGCGACGGCGAAACGGACAGACCAAGCCAGGACCAAGCTAGGGCTGGGGCCTGGGGGGAGGACAGACACGTCCCCACCTTTGCGCTTTGCAGGATTTTCCTCTGGGGGGAGGCGGGGCCCCTAGGGGGTACCCATGCGGGGGGGAGATGGGGTCCCATGGCTCGCCGCAGGCGCCGATTTCGCGATGTTTTCTTTTTTGCGCGATTTCTACTTGTTTTTATGAGAATTTCGCGTAGCGACCATGGTCCATGCTATCACGCCTTGCGACATCCTTTCGGCGCTGCTGACCGTGCCATGCTGCTCAACTGACCGCCTGCATAGCTCGCGGCCTTAGTCTTCGGCATTCCAGTGACGACCTGATCGTACGGCCAGTAGGAAGGTGTCCTTCCAGCGCGTGCACGCTTCTGACGCAATGCGCGTCACAAACTGCCTCGGATTGGCTGCTGGCACTCTCGAGGCTATGCCTACACAGCCTCGCGCGCATGGGCAGTCAAGAGGGACCATGGCACCTTCTCACGACAGCGCCGGTGCTTCTCTCTTGGACCGGCAAACGTGGTGGTCTCGTGTCACCAATGTGGGACCAGTGCGGCATCGCGCCATCGACAGCTCTGAACTGCGCCTCACCACTGACCGGGAAGGCCGCCAAGTGGGTCAGCACCGGTCGCACATGGTGGCAGCAGTCAGCAGCGCATGTCTGATAGCTAGAGCAGCAGCATCAGGGTCGCAGGGTCGGATCATGTCAAGCCTCTCGCCCGGCCGGCCGCGTGCAGACGTTGGCCTGTCTACTGTCTGGAGTGATCTGTCGGCGGTCAGTACGCGACCGATCAGGTTGGAGTTTTCTGATGACTGGAGGGTCTGTCTGTATGTACTCCTCGAGATCTTTCCAAATCTGCCCTCTGATTAACCTAGCTTAATCGGGAAGTCGATGCTAACGGAGACTAGCGGAGCCGGGGCCCCGTTTCCGCACTGCGCGGCGCACGGTGCCTCCGGGGGGCCCCGCCTCCCCCCTGAGGGATTTTCAGTGTATGTAGCTCTTATACGTACATTCCCGGAGGAGGACTGCTGCGGAGAGAGAGAGATTGACAGATTGTGTCTGGATTCTGTTTGTGTTTGTTGTTGTAGGATTGCTGACGGGGTTTGCGATTTTGCAAGCAAGGGCGAGGGTGAGCGTGCAGCGCGGCGCTGAGAGGGCGGGACCGGAGCACTTGGAACTATCATTACACAATGAGGGCCGGGGAGCTACGAAAGAAAGAAAGAACACAGACAGCCCAAGGGAGGGATGGCACTTGGAGCACTTGGAGCACTTGGAGCACTTGGAGCAGTTTGCGCACTTATAGTTAGAGGCTGCGCAGGCCGTCCCGTTTGCTGTTTGAAACGCCTGTTGCGCTGGCCGCTGGCGCTGCGCGCGCGCGCTGGCCGCTGGCCGCTGCCGGGGCTCTGTCTCACACTCTCACGTGCCGCAATATGTGTCACACACGGCGGCTTCTGCCACCTCTCGATTGGTTCCACTTTCTACGCACACCTACTGGGGAAGGGGCGCTTGGGAGCCGGGGCGGGGGCGGGGGCGGGGGCGGGGGCGCGCAGCGCGGCGGCGCGGCGCGCGCAACAGAGGGTAGGGTGGGGAAGACGGCGAGGAGGGGGCGGCGGCGGCGGCGGCGGCGGCAGCGCGCGCGCGGCGCGCGCGACGGGGGGGCGGAGCAGCGACCGCTGGCGCGGCCGCTGCTCCGTCTGTGCCAGGGACGCGCGCTCTGCGCCGCTGCAGAGCGTGCGCGTCAGGGCAAGGGGCATGCGTGGCGGCGCGGGACGCGCGGCGGCGGCGGCCTCCGTGAGCGGTGAGGCGGCCGGGCGAGGGCGCGGCGGGTGACGGGTCAAGGGAGCAGACCACACCCGGCGTCGCTTTTTGAGCGACGCTGTGGCACGCCTGCGCAGGGGCCGCAGGGCGGTCAGTTGTGGGGCGAGGCGGTGCCGGCCGCGGGCCGGGTGCAAGGCGCCGGCCTCGGCGCCGCCTCGGCGCGCCGCACGGGCCGCGGCGGGTGACGGGTCAAGGGAGCAGCCCACACCCGGCGTCGCTTTTTGAGCGACGCTGTGGTACGCCTGCGCAGGGGCCGCAGGGCGGTCAGTTGTGGGGCGAGGCGGTGCCGGCCGCGGGCCGGGTGCAAGGCGCCGGCCTCGGCGCCGCCTCGGCGCGCAGCACGGGCGCGGCGAGCCTCTGAGCGGGAGCCGAAGGTTTGCCTGTGGGAGGGAGGTGGGAGGTGGGAGGTGGTGGGGGTGATTTGACTTTGCCCGCAGAGGCCGTCCCTAGCTGTGAACAGCAAAACGCGAGAGTATTTCTTGTTTGTGGGCCGCGCCTCTCACAGCCCATCCACGTCTAGTAATCACCATGGCTCTGGCTCTGGCTCTTCTTTCGGGGGCGGGCATCGCTTTATTTGCGGGCGGGCGCCCCGTGGCGCGGCCGGCGGTCGCATTTCGTTCCTCGCGCGTCGCGCTCGCCGATCAGGACGCCACGTGCGTTTCCAATCAAAACGCTTGCGCCGGCCCTCTGGCTCCGCTTGCCAGATCTTGTGCTCCATTGCGCGTAGGCGCGACGCGAGCGGCAACTCGTGGGAGGAGTACGCGCGGCAGCGCGAAGCTGGCCAGCTGCAAGGCGGCTCGATCGACCAGGCAAAGGCGGATATCCAGGTCTTCATCGACAGCGGCGGCGACATGGAGTTTGACGGAGGCGACTCGGGCGGCGGCGTCGTCGGCGACGGCAACACTGACCTCGAGGACCAGCACAACTCTGCCACGCTCGGCGCGCTGCGCGGCGGCATCGCGGACTTGTCGGCCGCCTCGCAGGAGGTCGGCCGTGGCCGTGTCAAGTCTGCGGTCGATGCGCGCACCGCGTCGGCCGGAAAGAACTACTTTGGGCGCTCGACCGGGTACGCCGACAAGAAGATTGAGGAGATCACCGAGGACGACCTCAAGACGGGCCGGTGAGACCGCGCCCTCGCCCTCCCCCCACACCCACCCACCCACACCCACGTCTGTCGCCGGCACCCTCTTGCCTTCCCAGCCTC
>NW_005197458.1:1950-3062 GCF_000372725.1 Emiliania huxleyi CCMP1516 | reverse complement strand
AGCGCGAGCACGGTGCTGGCGACACGCCGCGTGTGATCGCGGGTTGGATCCCCGCTTTCTAGTTCGGGCACCGTCTGCTTCTAGCTTCGGGCACCGTCTGCTTGACCACTGCGCCGCCGGCAAGCCAGAACGGGAGCATGAAGAGGGCCGACGCGCCTCCGCTCGCAACCATGCTCACTGTCGCGGGGACGACGGCGCTGAACCACGCGGCAGCGAAGGCGCCGCCGAACAGCGAGCCGCCGTTCACCAGCCCGGCCGCCGGCACGTCGACGAGCAGCGTGCCGGCGTCCGATCGCGACACGGTGGCGCGGGCGCCGCGTGGCATCGGAGGCACGGGCGCTGGCACGCGAGCGAGCCGCTCCTCCGCCTCTCGCAGACGCGCCGCCGCGCGCCGTGCGTCGGCCAGCGCGTCCGCGTACTCGTCGCCCGCTAGCTGTCGCGGCGGCGGCGGCGGCGGCGGCGGCTCCGGCTGCGGTCGCGGCACGCGCCCGCCGAGCTGGCCACGCGTGCCACAGAGGCGAACGGCCGTCCTGGCGTGCCGCGCGGGAGGTGGGCAGGTGTGGAGGTGGGCTGGCCAAAGTCCAAACGAGAGCGCGAGCGAGAGCGCTAGCATGGTGAGCACAATTAGTGGAGCGGAGCTCTGGTGAAAGACAGTGGGAGGTGGCAGCGCCGACTCGGATCGACCGACGCCCGGTCGGGTTCGCACGAGGATTTTTCTATTCACAGCGAAGGCCAACCTCAGCGGCTATGGCGATCGCCTCGTCCTGGCCATCGCCACCCCCGTACCCGCACCCGTAGCCGTCTGCCGGCGCCAGCCAGGCACCAACGGCGAATGCGCCCAGGCCGCCGACTGCCGCGTGCTCCTGCGGCGCCCAAAGGGTTTTTTGTGCTCAGATGGTCGAAGACTGCAGTCATAGCAACTTGTAGACATATTACACACACAAAGACTCATAGCAACTCGCAGACGTATTATACACACAGAGACCGAAGTCCGCCCAGCGAGAGGGTTCTTCTCATCACTCATGTGGCGTCGGGCGTGCGAGTGACACGCCTCCGTGGCTCGGGTTACACCAATCCTCACTACCCAACGCGGCCAAAGGATATCCACCTCG
>NW_005197458.1:0-1530 GCF_000372725.1 Emiliania huxleyi CCMP1516 | reverse complement strand
CGCGGCGTCCTCAAGGTGTTCCTCGAGAACGTGATCCGCGACGCGGTCACCTACACCGAGCACGCGCGCCGCAAGACCGTCACCGCCATGGACGTTGTCTACGCGCTCAAGCGCCAGGGCCGCACGCTGTACGGCTTTGGCGGCTAAGCTCCCAAGACGAAGACCCCTCCAAACCCCCGGTGTTTCTTAACACCACCCTGATCTGTCCTCGCACCGCCCATGGGTGGTGCCGTTCCCGTCCTTAGGGGGTGCTGAGTGCTGCTGCGAGAGAGAAATAGCTGGAAGGGCGTGGTGGGAGGAGGGTGCGCCGCCACAACACACGTGTATCACGTTATGTTGTCGCGCACGAAGGGAGGGAGAAAGAAAGAAACCAAAAAAAGGCCCGACTTCGACTTCGGGAGCGGTTCCGCTGCTGGGCGAGCTTCAGGATGGTGCTCACGCGAAAAGGAATCGACGCGATGTACAAAGCATACAAGAAGAGGAGAAAGAAGAGGAGAGGCGCCAGTGATGACGAAACAGAAGCTAGTGCAGACGAGGGCAGGGCAGACCCGGGGACGGCGGAGGCGGACCAGACGGCATCGACCGCCGAGGGAACGTTGGGAAGAGGCACGAGGAGGGCGGCGACCTCAACCGACTATGGAGGACCCGTCAGACGACGCAGGGCGGACGACGGTGAGGCGGAGCAGTCGCGCAGGGCGAGACGAGGGAGGGAGCAGGACGTTGCGGAGATCAGCAGGAGGATGTACGAAGAGATTAGGAGCAGCAGGGACCCGAGGGACCATGTGGAAGACGGCTAGTGCTAGTCCCCCATCGGGAGGACGACCCCGGCTAGTCGCCGACCACACCCACAAAGAACCCTGCACAAAGACCGCAGGGCGGGGACCTGTTCCTTTTTACCCATCTCCTAGTAGAGGTGTCCGTTTTATTTATTTTATTTATTTAGCTCGTTCACCGTCGAGCCGGCTCGCGCGGCGTCGTCCCTTGCCACACGCCACAGCTGCGCCACAGCGGTGCGTGGAGAACCTTTACGACGTCTCTCGCATAAAAGAATTGTGCGGTGATTCGCTCCCGGCGAGCCTCCGTTTCCCCCTTTATCGATCTACCCGCTAATTGCAACGACGCGTTCGCCTCGACACGGATGTCATCTCCTACACGAGGCGCTGCAGCATCCACATCATCACCGGCTCGCGGCAGTACGGGCAGTCGCGCATCCGATCCGCGCAAGCGCCGCACGCGCACTGGTGCCCACATGGCACGGCGATGTGCGTCTTCGGCCTGGTGAAACACACGATGCATGTGGTCTCGCCGCCGAGGGTGGACTCAGGAACAACCGCCCGGCCAGTGTCGAAGTCGGCGTTGGCGAGCGAGACGGTCGCCACCGCTGGCTGGGGCTCTCCCGACACCGCATCGTCGGAGACGGAGTCGGAGCTCGGGTCCTCGGGTCCGATCGAGTCCTCATCGGGGGCCGCGGCAGCAAGCTGCGACGGCGACTCCGATGGCGGCGCAAAGGACTCGGCGAGGTCGGCCGGA
>NW_005197459.1:0-1496 GCF_000372725.1 Emiliania huxleyi CCMP1516 | reverse complement strand
CGGGGAGAGGATACCGGCGAGCGCAACTGCCGTGGGTCGGCGTCTCTTCACACCTCCGGCTGTGAGCAGGCGCGGGCGTGATCCACAACGAGCGGACCGGTCACCGCCCTAGCGACGGAGAGGGCTCCGCTCGCTGTGCGGCCGCCTCCTCACACACTTGCCGGCTGTGCGCAGGCCACAACTTTGCGATGGAGCTCGGCTCGCAGCGCGTGTGGGACTACGCGGCGGACGGTTACGTGCACCGCCTCATCCAGGTCCTGCCGAGCTGTAGCCGAGCGGTAGCCGAGCTGTAGCCGAGCTGTAGCCGAGCTGTAGCCGAGCTGTAGCCGAGCTGTAGCCGAGCTGTAGCCGAGCTGTAGCCGAGCTGTAGCCGAGCGGTAGCCGAGCTGTAGCCGAGCGGTAGCCGAGCTGTAGCCGAGCTGTAGCCGAGCTGTAGCCGAGCTGTAGCCGAGCTGTAGCCGAGCTGTAGCCGAGCTGTAGCCGAGCTGTAGCCGAGCTGTAGCCGAGCTGTAGCCGAGCTGTAGCCGAGCTGTAGCCGAGCGGTAGCCGAGCGGTAGCCGAGCTGTAGCCGAGCTGTAGCCGAGCTGTAGCCGAGCGGTAGCCGAGCTGTAGCCGAGCTGTAGCCGAGCGGTAGCCGAGCGGTAGCCGAGCTGTAGCCGAGCTGTAGCCGAGCTGTAGCCGAGCTGTAGCCGAGCTGTAGCCGAGCTGTAGCCGAGCTGTAGCCGAGCTGTAGCCGAGCTGTAGCCGAGCTGTAGCCGAGCTGTAGCCGAGCTGTAGCCGAGCTGTAGCCGAGCTGTAGCCGAGCTGTAGCCGAGCTGTAGCCGAGCGGTAGCCGAGCGGTAGCCGAGCGGTAGCCGAGCTGTAGCCGAGCGGTAGCCGAGCTGTAGCCGAGCGGTAGCCGAGCGGTAGCCGAGCGGTAGCCGAGCGGTAGCCGAGCTGTAGCCGAGCTGTAGCCGAGCGGTAGCCGAGCTGTAGCCGAGCTGTAGCCGAGCTGTAGCCGAGCTGTAGCCGAGCTGTAGCCGAGCTGTAGCCGAGCTGTAGCCGAGCTGTAGCCGAGCTGTAGCCGAGCTGTAGCCGAGCGGTAGCCGAGCGGTAGCCGAGCTGTAGCCGAGCTGTAGCCGAGCTGTAGCCGAGCTGTAGCCGAGCTGTAGCCGAGCTGTAGCCGAGCGGTAGCCGAGCTGTAGCCGAGTGGTAGCCGAGCTGTAGCCGAGCTGTAGCCGAGCTGTTGCCGAGCGGTAGCCGAGCGGTAGCCGAGCGGTAGCCGAGCGGTAGCCGAGCGGTAGCCGAGCTATAGCCGGGTTCGTGCTCCCTCCGGGTCTGCTCACCCGCGTGCATGTGCCCACTGCATGTGCCCGCCCCCTTGGGAGTGCCGTGGAGCTCTCACGGGGGAGAGGAGATGCGAGGGACAGCCTGGCGCCTGCCCCACTGGCTCTGGGCGTGCGGAGACACGCACGCCTGGCCTTGCCCCTGGCCTTGCCCCTGGCCTTGCCCCTGAC
>NW_005197460.1:0-1496 GCF_000372725.1 Emiliania huxleyi CCMP1516 | reverse complement strand
TGTGATATGATAAGCCGTATGATATTGTGTGTTTTCTTCCGGTGCCGCCGACTTTGGCGGCCGCGCGTTAGATATAATAGAGATTACGAATCGGTCGCGTGCACGTGGAAGCTGGACAAGGTCGTAGAGTATCCCCGTTTCATGGGCGGCGAGGCGGGTGGCCCGCAGCCCGCACCCGTTGCAAAAGATGGGCTGCGCGATCGAGATGGGTAGGATGGTCAGCGCCGCGAGCCCAAAGACAGCGCCGCTGATGTCCATCAGAAAGCCGATCCGCCAGGTGGGTGACTTTGCGTACTTTAGCAGCACGTCGCGCCGGAAGGACATCTCCGGCAGCGACTGCACCCCGATCTTCTGGATCCCCTTGCCCAGCGACGACAGCTGCGACAGGAACGCAAACAGCGCGCCGTACGCCAGCGGCCACGAGATCTGGACGTACGCGTCGGTGAGGAGCATGGGCAGGGCGACCACCACGACGAGGCCGAAGAAGACGCCCGCCGCCAGCAGCGAGATGCGGAAGAGCAGCGACATGCCGCGGCAAGTGTACGAGGCCACGACGCGCTGCGGCGTGCGAGGGCCCTCCCCAATCTCGATGCGCTCGGCGCTGCTGCTGCTGGGCGTCGTCTTGACGCTGGGCGGGACAGAGGCGGAGTCCGAGTCCGTCACCTCCGTGGCTGGCTCCGTGGCTGGCTGCATGTGCACTGGTGGAGGTGGAGGGAGGGCGGCGCCCTTGGCGCTTTGTGTATCTCGAGACCTCGAGAGAAGGCCGCCCGCAGGCCGAGGGCCCGGAATTGGCTTTCTTTTCGGCGGGCAAGCGGCGCCCTGGCTTCAGCAAAAAGAATTCGTTGGGGCCACGGGCACTGAAAAAAAGAACAAAAACCGCCAGCCACGCTGGATTCGGACTTTTTGCGGGGTAAGGTATGGTAGGGTCGGCGCCCTGGCGCCGCGACCATACCCCCCCACCCGCACAGGACGTCGCCTGCTGGCCAGCAGGACCATACCCCCCCACCCCCCACCCCACCACACGAGCGCGTACAGTAACCGTCGTGTTAGGCCGTCCGGTCGTGCGGCACGTGTTCGCGCGATGCAGTCTGCGCGAGGTGACCCGCCGGCAATCGTGCTCACCCCTCAGAGCGTGTCCGCAAAGGCCGCCAGGGCCTTGCGTGCCGGCGCAGGCGCGGGCGCAGGCGCGGGCGCGGCCGGTGCGAGCGCGGGCGCGGGCGCGGGCGCGGTCTCCGCCGGCGCCGCCTCCGCCATGGTCACCTCGGGCGCGGGCGCGGGCGCGGTCTCCGCCGGCGCCGCCTCCGCCATGGTCACCTCCGCTGGAACGGCCTCCGCCTCCGCCGCCTCCGCTGGCGCCACCTCCGCCTCCGCCATGGTCACCTCCGGCGTCTCCGCCGCCTCCGCCTCCACCTCCACCGCCTCCGCCGCCGTCGCCTCCGCCGCCGCCGCCGCCGGCGGCGGCGCGGCCACCGTGGGCGCGCGCGCGCGCGCCATCT
>NW_005197461.1:0-1496 GCF_000372725.1 Emiliania huxleyi CCMP1516 | reverse complement strand
AAGCGCCGACCTTTAGGTCTAACAAAACAGGAGCTCCTCTCGGAGCAAAAGGTGGCCTAGTTGGTCGAAGCGCCGACCTTTACGCTTTAGGTCTAACAGGAGCCCCACGGCATTCAAAGTGCAAGCACTGGCCCGGTGCACGTGCGACGTGGGTGAGCAGCCGTCCACCACGCACCAGCCTGCCCCTCCCTCCCGACAAACACTCCAACTCCGACCCGCACACACACAATCGCACTCTGGCCATCGAGTGACTCCGAATGACTGGCCGGGTCGTTCTGTGAGTATGGAAAGAGCGGCCGCACACTGCTCGGTACCCCCCCTGCACATCTAAAGTCATGGCCGACCCCCCCCCCAGCAGGAGCGCTCTGCTGCTGGGGGGGTCGGGACCCCCCCCCCAGCAGGAGCGCTCTGCTGCTCGCCTTCCCAGGGTCCCGACTCTCCCTGATTCGTTCTCTTGCTCGTCTCCCGAGCGTTATGCGACGACCGGTATATGGTCGTTTCCCTCGTTGTTGGTGCCGCTTTCTTCGCTGCCGCCTTTCGTCTTCGCCGGCATCTCCCGGCTCCACCGGTTCCGAGAGTATCGACGGCCCGGCCGAGGTTTCCCCGGGCGAGGGCGGTGGCATAGGGTCGCGTCGCCGCCCCGCCCAGGGAGGTCGCGCCGGCTCTCCCTGGTCAACGAGCCGCGCCCGCATCCGCGGCCTCTCTATCGTTCTCGGCTCGCGCCGCCGGAAAGAATTTTTTCTGGTTGCTTGCTGCCGGCGCTTGGTTTCCGTCGCGGCGCTGTGCGTCGCCGTTCCCCGCACCGGATTGAGGGCGCCGCCGCGGGTATGGTCAACTCCTGCGGCGAGGATCCTGCGGCCGCAGGAGTTGGAGTCGACGGTGGCGGCAGCGGTTGCCCCGGCTCAAGCGCCACCGCCGTCAGCACTGCCGCAGCGCAGCAGCTCGCCGCGCAGGAGGACTTGCTTGAGCTACCTCCTGGCTCTCTGCGGACGCCGCGTGGCGCACCGGTCGAGTTTGCGAGGCTCAAGGACCTGAGGTGCGCGCCGCACCAAGCCGACAGCCCGCCTCTGCCAACCGCGAGAGGCCGCCAACCCTCCTCCGCGCCTCGGCCTCATCGCCTCGTGCCGTGCCGTGCTTCCATAGGGAGAAGGGGGCGGGCGAGTTCTCCAAGGTGTGCGAGGGGAGCCTCGATGTCGATGGCGCCGACTCGCGCCCTTTCCGCGCCACCGAGACGCTCTACCGGATCACCAGCGCCGTGTGTGAGTAGGGACGGGGTTGCGCCGAGTCGCCGTTAAGATGCTCAAGCCAAAGTACGAGGTGAGCGTGCTCCTGTGCACCCCCCCCCCCCCACCCCCCCGGCCACTACCGCCACCGCCAAAGCCCTCCCTCCGCTCGCCGCCCCACTCTCCCTCTCCCGCTCGCTCGCCGCTGCCCCCGCCCTCACCTCCGAGAACAAGTAGACGACACAACAGCGCGCTGGCCTCTGAAAATGCCGC
>NW_005197462.1:0-1497 GCF_000372725.1 Emiliania huxleyi CCMP1516 | reverse complement strand
GGAGCTCATGGAGAAGCACGGCTACGCGGCTCACCCCTCGATCGCGAAGCTGATGGGCGGTGCGTCGGTCGCCGCAACGAGCTTCGAGGCGGCTGTGGCCAGCGGTCTGGTCGGATGCGACCTTCTGGTGCCACCGGAGTGCTTCTTGGACGACCCCAAGGGCGCACCATACCGCGCGCTCGTGCTGCGCGTGCGCCGGGGCCGGCCCGACGCGGTGGATGTGCGCTATCGAGCAAGCGGGGCCTGCTCATGGTTCCCGGCCACACAGGCTGCCGCTTGGGTGTGCGCGAGGGCGCCGCCAGCTGCTGGGCCGCCGCGGAGCGGGCTTCCGCCTCGGGCGCAAGCGCCGCGGCATTCCTGCGCGCGCAAGCGGCCCACTGGGGAGAGGTGCAAGGGCTGCCGGCGATTCGGCAAGTCGAGATGCCCCACCCACTCGCAAGGCGGTTTGGGGGCGACGACACCAGCAGCTGACCCGCCCGCCGACCCGCCCGCCAAGCGCCTCGCCGTCGCTGGCATGTGTGGCACCTTCGGCTGTATCCTCTTGGACCGCCACCAAGGATTACACGTCTGTCCACCACCGCCCAAGGGCCGCGGCAAACAGTCGTACGTCACACCGCCCGTCTGAGAGCACTCTTGTGCTCTTGAGCCCGTATTGCCGTCAGATTGCCGTATAACGGGTCGATTCCAGGTGGCGTGGGGCCCCACACGCTCGTCTCGCCCTCCCTCAACTGTGATCGTTCTAGAGCTGCCTGGGCTGCGAAATCGTAAACGGGTTTAAACCTGGTCCCGGGGGGGAGGCTCCCGGCTGGGTCCTCTCGTCGGCCCCTCGGGGACCGACGCCCAGATGCAGATCGCGCGGGCGCGCAGCACGCGACGCACGAGAGAGACCCTGCGCTCTTTCTCTCATACTATGGATTCCCTCCGGCCACAGTATGGCGGGCTCTGCACACGGGGGTCAGACACCCTTTTCCGCGCGGGCTCGGACTTATAGAGAGTCCGCCCCAGAGTCAGAGCAGAGACAAGAGAGAGTCAAGTCTACCTTAAGGTACCCTCTCTAGTCAAGGTCAAGCGTCTCTGTGTGTGTGCCGCGGGGGAAACGGGGGGTCTCGCTTTGCGTTACGTGACAGCGTGTGCGCTTCATACGGTACAGACCAACGCATATATTAATACCGTCTGATCGCGCACATGAGACAATCGTTGTCGGGCTGACAGCAAGACCCCTCTGGGGTGGGTAGAGAATCTTGCATAGCCTCACTTCCAGTGCGCAGCGTAGGACTGGGGCTTGGCTGTCCTCCATCGTAGGTCACTCAATGAGTCATGGCCCCAAAACCTGGTCCCATCGAACGGGCTGCCGCAAGTAGCTGCTTCAACCAATCGCACAACGCAATCAGAGTTGCATCCGATATCCGGCTTTGCCTCTTCCTCCTTCCCTCCACCTCGCCTCCTTGCCTCCCTCTGCGTTGCCCCCCGCTCCCCTCCCCTGCCCCCCCCCCCCCC
>NW_005197463.1:0-1498 GCF_000372725.1 Emiliania huxleyi CCMP1516 | reverse complement strand
ATCTCTCTCGCAATCTAGCTAAGCCAGGGGAGGCGATGCCGGGGCCGTACAGCAGCTTGATGGTGTTTCGCCGGCGTGCGTCCCGGAGCGGTGCCGGACGGGCGGTCCGGGGGACAAAATCGCGGGACAGCGCTGACACCGCTCTGATTCGACTTTTTACTTCAAACAAAGACAGTGGCACGCGCCGCAGCGCGGTGCATGCCACTGCCAGGACCAGATACGTCAGTTAGTTGATTGATTGATATAGGAAAAGGCGAAACACAGTCCGACCAACGACTGGGACACCAACGCGGTATGGGTGGACGCAAGACGGGCGATGACGGTCACACCCTTTGGGCCGGCTACCATACCGTGCCCCGCAAAAAGTTGGAACCCAGCTGCAAAAATCGTCGCAAGCCATTCTACACGCCCACCATGCTGCTTCTCACGACATGCTTGACTTTCGTTGACACATTTACCGTCGGACTTGTCAATCCCGTCTACCCGCAGCTCGTACAGAGCAAAGTCATCGGCGCCACCTCTTACGCCATGATTATGAGCGCGGCGAATGCTGCAGCACTCGCCGGATCCACGCTCTTCGGCCGGCTCTCCGATCTTCACGGCCGGCGCGTGGCAATCATTGCGAGCACGTGCACCGCCTCGCTCGGTTACCTGTGCTACTTTGTCGGCTTCGCATGCGAAGGCCACTCCGATGTTCTGCGCCTCGCACTGCCCGCCGCTGGCCGCGTCGTCGGCGGGATGGGCCGTGCCGCCCTCCCAGCGCCTCTGCTCGCGCTCCTCGCGGAGCTCGCGGGAGACCCGGCCTCCACCGGCCAGGTCGCCACCCGGGAGATTGCGATCTCGACTCACCTCTCGACTCCTCTCTGCTCCTCTCTGCTCCTCTCTGCTCCTCTCTGCTCCTCTCTGCTCCTCTCTGCTCCCCTCGGCTCCTCCCGGCTCCTCCCGGCTCCTCCCGGCTCCTCTCGGCTCCTCTCGGCTCCTCTCGGCTCCTCTCGGCTCCTCTCGGCTCCTCTCGGCTCCTCTCGGCTCCTCTCGGCTCCTCTCGGCTCCTCTTGGCTCCTCTCGGCTCCTCTCGGCTCCTCTCGGCTCCTCTCGGCTCCTCTCGGCTCCTCTCGGCTCCTCTCGGCTGCTCTCGGCTCCTCTCGGCTCCTCTCGGCTCCTCTCGGCTCCTCTCGGCTCCTCTCGGCTCCTCTCGGCTCCTCTCGGCTCCTCTCGGCTCCTCTCGGCTCCTCTCGGCTACTCTCGGCTACTCTCGGCTACTCTCGGCTACTCTCGGCTCCTCCCGGCTCCTCCCGGCTCCTCTCGGCTCCTCTCTGGCTACTCTCGGCTCCTCCCGGCTCCTCTCGGCTCCTCTCGGCTACTCTCGCGCGGCCGCCTGGTACTCCCGCCCCTCGCGCCGCACGCACGCGCGAGGTGCTGCGAGACGAAGAGGCAAGCGTACCTACTCTCGGGTGATCTCGGGTGATCTCGGGTCATCTCGCGAGGAGCTGCGGCACAC
>NW_005197464.1:0-1498 GCF_000372725.1 Emiliania huxleyi CCMP1516 | reverse complement strand
CGTGGCAAAGATATTGGTCGAGCGGCAGCTGGACAGCGAGTCGAAGGATGTGAGCGTGCTGGCAACGCTCACGCCGCGCCGGAGCTCGAGCGGTGGGTAGAGTCCGCTGGTTGCAGAGATATACTTCGCTACGTTTGCCGCCTGTGCCACGGCGGCTTCATCAGCTCTCTCGAGGGCCGCGGGCGATGTCTTTCGTTCGTTGTGCTGCATGAGGCCGCTGAGGCTGCAGCGCTACCGCCTCCGCAGGCTGAGTGTGAGGAGGTCGGGTCGGTCCTCGCCGTCTTTGTCAGGACGTCGGATTTCCTCGCAAACAACGTGTCTTCGTCCTAGGTCACAAAAAGAATTTTACAACGAAAACAAAATTATTAACAACGAAGGCGCTCTCAAAAAAACAAAAACAAACACAAGACCGGCCACGGCTACGTCAAGGCGCATCGCGGTTTCTACCACGACGCGATCTTTGTCAAGCGCAACAACTTCAACCTGCTGCTCCACGAGACGTTCGGCGGCGGCTTCTCGCCCACCGCCGTTCTCAAGCTGCGCCGCCTCGCGCGCAAAGTCGCGCGCGGCAGCGTTGACCGCACGGCCTACTCGCCCAAGTACTCGCTCTCTTTTATGTCCCACCATGCAGAGCGCATCTCTCTCTCTGTTGTGCGAGGCGTGAACCGCGCCATTCGCTCTCACCTGGCAACCCTGTCTGCACGTCTCGCGCGCGCGTGAACAGGGCTCCAGGCCCCAAATTACGTGTGAGTGTTAGAGTTGTTTGGTATTGCTAAAAATCTCTCTCCAACAAAACTCCCTCGCACAACACTGGGCACAAAAAGAAAGGCGAAACCGTGACGCACACCCACGCCCGCCCCAGTCAGCGGACCCAGCGCCATCCCGAGAACAAAGACTTTGGCGAGCCAACGCAGCCGAGAGAGAAATTCTCCGCAAGAGAGCCTGCCGCTAGCGGAGTAGCGGTGCAGAGCGCGAACTCGCCGTACTGAGCCTAGCGCAGCGCGAACACGCCGTCTGAGCCTAGCGCAGCGCGAACTCGCTCCTGTTCATAGCTGCGCAACCCTAGCCTAGCTCCATTTTCTTCTTTCTGGCGGCATGAGTTGGCCGAGGCCGCCAGCGCCGAAAGGTAACCGCCGAGGACGTCGTTTTTCTTCTTGCCAAAGTAAAATTCCTGCTGCCGCGCGCGCCCGACAACGCGCCCGACAAGCCCACGCCGATCACCCACGATGCTGAAGCCCGTGGTCCTCTTAGTGACGCTGCTAGCACTTGACGTCTTCGCAAAGAAGAAGAAGAAGCGTCGGCGTGGCGGCATGGACGCTCTAGCAGCCTTCACCACGGCCGCGAAACCGCCTTCGAGGACGGGCGTGCCACGCCGACCGCTGAGCCTTGCGTGCTGTGGGATAGGTGAGCGTCAGCCTCGGCGGTTCGGGCGAGCTCGAGCTCAAGCTGCCACCCGCCTCCAAGCAAGTCTCCATCGCCGACCCGGCCTCGCTGATGA
>NW_005197465.1:24316-29046 GCF_000372725.1 Emiliania huxleyi CCMP1516 | reverse complement strand
GGGGGGGGGGGATGCGGGACTCTGAAGAGGAAGGGTCTCGCACCTGGTAGCAGCTGCGGTGGTTGTGGATAGTGCGGATGTTGTAGCTGTAGCGGCGCTGCGATAAATCCTTGGCCGTGCAACGGCTGCAGCGGCTGCTGCGGCGGCTGCTGTGCGATCCCACCTGCGATAGGCAGGCAGTTGAGCCGAGGTACAGCCGGGATGTGCATGTCTCAAGGTTTAGGGAGATCAGCGAAGCTGCAGCCGGGGTGTTGCAGAGATAAGGCCGAGATCAGCTCACCCGCGACGGCCTGCATCCTTATCGGCGTCTGCTGAGGCGGCAGCACGACAGGCTGCAGCTGCTGTGGCGGCAACATGCCTGGAGGGACGAGGACATGCTGCTGCACCATCCCGGGCATGCCCGGCTGCTGAACCACCATTAGCTGCATCGGCATCATGCCTGCGCGGAGGGTTGGAGGGGGCTGCAAGGGAGGTCGGGGAGCAAGAGAAAGCAGAGAGGGGGGCGAGAGGGAGGGAGTACGGAAGGGCGGAGGGGGAGGAAGAATAGGGTGGATTGTAGGCTTCGGGCATTGGTGCGTGCTGTGTGGATATTACAGTTCGCGGGCGGCGCGCCTGGTGGAATGGCGGACGGCCTCATCTGCGACACCACTTGCGGGTGGGTGGTCTGCCAGACAGGATGGTGCGCCACGGGCAAGACGTGGGCCCGAGGCGGCTGCCCGTAGTGAGGGAACGCAGGAGCAGAGCCCTCCTGCGCCACCACCCCGACCTCCGCCGCGGCCGTCGGGTAGGGAGCCACCAGCGGCTGCAGTAGCTGCTGCTGTGGTAGCTGCGCCGGCTGCAGAGGGACCACGTGCTGTGGCGAGAGCTGCGGCGGTACTGGCGTCGGCAGCTGAGGCCGCGGCGGCTGTGACGACTGTGGCTGTGCTGGCGGGTCTTGCGCCTGACCGGTATGAAGCTGCTGCTGCGGAGGCGGAGTTTGTGCGGCGGGCGGCGGCTGCGCTTGCGCTTGCGCTTGTGCCGTTTGAAGCGGTTGCTGGCTCGGATCACCAGTCTCAGGGGCCTGCTGTGGCAGAGGATGCTGCGCTGACTGAGGCGGGGGTTGCTGCGCTGGAAGCGACGGCGGCTGTCCCCCTTGGCCTGGCGGCAGCTGCCCCTGCTGCGGCGGCTGCCCCTGCTGCGGCGGCTGCCCCTGCTGCAGTGGCTGCCCCTGCTGCAGTGGCTGCCCCTGCTGCAGTGGCTCTTCCGACTGCGCTGGCTGCGGCGGCGGCGGCTGCGGCTGCGGCTGCGGAGTTAGCCTCGGCTGCTTTGCAGGGCGCACCGTGGGTGGCGGGCACGTTTGAGCAGGGGTTTGCAGGGGCAGGGGCGGGCCGCCTGGAAGCGGCACATACATCTGCGGCGGCGGATGCGCGGGCCGCAGCCCTCCCAGCGCGCTCGGATGAGGAGACACCGTGATCGACGGAAGCAGGCTGCCATCGAGAGAGCGGCCAGTCTGGTTCATGACATGCAGCTGCTCGAGGAGGGCCTGGGAGTCCGAGGGGCCCGTCTCGACGTTTGGCACTTTGACAATGCCCCTGCGCTGGGCCGAGGGCGCCCCTGCATATGCTGGCTGCCGGCCAGCCGGGCATGACGGCCCGTGCTTGGACGGCACCGCGGGCTCACAGGGGAGTCCAATTCGGGCACAGCGGGAGCACTTCCCGCCGATCCGCTCGTCGTAGTCGCATCTCTTCCGAGACGTCTTGCACGCGCCACACGCCCTCGGGGGCGGCGGCATACCTAGCGCCGTCGCATTGCCCCCCCCGAGATGCCCTCAGCACAACTCTTCGGTGTACGCGCACGATCTTGTTATCTAGATATCTGACCGGCGGAGCTTCTGAACGGCCGTCTAAAGTTTGGATGATGGGCGCCCGCCGGATAGGAGGACAGCGCCAGCGCCCGCGCCATCTTCTTTCTTTTTGTTGAATAAGATTTGGGAGGCGGAAAGAAAGAAAGAAACACAGTAGAACACGACCACCGTCAGCCCTTCGAGTTCGCGCGGATTTCGCGAACTCCGAACTCGAACGAACGCAGCCGGCGGGGCCCAGCCCGAACCTCGAAACTGAACGGACCGCGCCGGCTGTGGAAGGCGCGAACTGCGAAAACGAACGAACGTTCGTGAACTCCGTTCGAACTAGGAAAAAAAGAAAATCATCGCCAGGAATTCGTTCGTTCGCAGCATCCACGAGCCGCGCTGAACGAACTCGCGCAACTGCGCCACGTGCGCGCGTGCGGACGCGGTCTGGCCCTCAATCTCAGGTGCCCATATACACAGGCGGCACTAGCACAGTTCTGACGGTCCGCGACAGTCTGCAATCTAGCGGACTACGGGCGCGACTACCCCGGTGCGCCGCCGCCCGCCGCGGACCATTCGGCCCACGGCGGCTCCGGCCGCTACCTGCTCAAGGTCGGCATCGACCCGCCCACCCCAGAGCGGTTCCCGCAGCTGGACCGCTCCGAGGACTAGGGTCCCGATGGTGCCGGCTGCGCTGTGAGCAGGGCCGCCCTGTGGTGCCTGGGCGCCGTGCGTGCTGACTGGCGAATAGAATGGGGGAGACGGGGGCTCCCCGAGGCGTCCAGGCATACTAGGCCTCTAGTAGGCAACCAGGGACTATACAGGCCTGCAGAGCCAAAAAATACATATTGCGGTTCGTTCGCGGTTCGTTCGCAGTTCAGACGAACTTCCCTGGTTTCCTCGGCCTGCGGGTGTGAAGCGGGTCGGGGGGGGGGAGGAGAAAAGAAAAGGCTCGAGTTCACGAACTAGTTCGAGGGTTCGGGCACCCAAGGGCGAACGACCGAACCGATGCAGCGAACCAAGGGGATGCCGTCCAGAGCGAACTCCGAAACCGAACGAACCGCGAGTTCACCGAACCAGTTCACGAACCAGTTCGCCAGTTCGCCAGCGAACTCGAAGGGCTGACCACCGTTGCAGTCATTCATCTCACCGCACCTCCCTTCTTGGCAGCACAAAGCCGCCCGCGCGGCGCTACGTCGTTGACGAGGTCCTGCCCACAAGCCACAACTGCCCAGGGATGCAATGCAATGCGGCTCGGGAGAAGGAAGGCTCTGAGATACAGCCTGAGTCGCGAGGGTTAGGCTGAACAAGGTTTTCCTCTCGCACCCCGTCTCTTTTCCTTTCCTTTTTTCTCTGCAGCACCCTCTCTTTTCCTCTCTATTTCCCGGGAAAACCATCAAATTTTCCGGGCTCTGAGCCGAGTCTGAGGCTGGTTTGGGCCCAAAATCAGCCAAATCGGCAAAATACCGGGTATTTTGCGGGTATACCTGGAAAACCCCGGGTATACCTGGAAAATATCCTGCGACCGCCTGGGTATCGTTCCGATTTCCTCAATTTTGCGTCAGATTTTGCCCCAGACCAGCTCTCAGACTCAGGGAAACTCGCGAGTTTCCAGAATGGAGCACCAAACACCCTCTGTTTTCCCTGGAAATTTCCGGAAACGCAAAGTGCTGGGGAGCCTCTGCACTTGGAGCACTTGGAGTGCAGTCGGTAACCTCTGTTTTCCTTTTTGTTTGCCGGAAAAGCTTGTGCAGGCCAACGCGAGGGCCGCCTCGAGGGGCGGGCAGCCCCAAGAGTGGATGTATGTGTGGATGGGACGACGGTCTGTAACTCCTGTGTCTCGCGCTCTCGCGTCCACCCACCCATACCACGCTGGTGTCCAGTCCGAGCCTGACTTAGGCTGTATAAGCTTTTCCTCTCGCACCCCGTCTCTTATTTCCTTTTCTTATTTCTTTTCCTCTCTGTTTTCGGAAAACTCCGAGAGAGAGAGATTTTTGACAGAGAGAGAGATCTTGAGATTTTTAGAAGCCAACAAGAAATGTGTCATCGACAGTGATTTGGGCTCGGCAGCTTGTCGACTACCAGCCGGAGTTCTTCAAACTCCGTGAACTTGGAGCACTTGGAGTGCAGTCATTAGCCTCACATCCAGGGCGTGAAACTCGTCATTTTTTGGGCTCTGAGCTGAGTCTGACTCTGAGGCTGTTTTGGGGCCAAAATCAGCAAAATCGGCAAAATACCGGCATTTTGAGTTTCTTGTATTGTGCGGGTATACTAACTTTTTCATGGTACATGGAAAATACCCGCGTAGTTTGCTTTCCTCAATTTTGCCTCAGATTTTGCCCCAGACTGCGGCGGCCCAGACCAGCCAGCTCTCAGACTCAGGGAAACTCGCGAGTTTCCCGGGAGGGAAACTCGAGAGAAACAGAATGGAGCACCAAACTCTGTTTCCCCTTGAAATTTCCGGAAACGCTAAGTGCTGGGGACCCTCTCTCCCTCTGAGGGACACTCTGAGCTCTTTTTGGGGGCGCGCCGCCAGGCGCGTCCCCACTTTTGTATCACAGCTGCGAGGGCCAACCAAGGGATTCGGCGCGTCAAGTTAACTTGACCGCTCGTTCGGGCTTTGGGCCGCAGGCCGGCGCGCAGCGCCACGCCGCCAGGCGTCCGCCGGAGGCCCGCCGGAGGCTCTTCCTGCGGCCACATTCTGGCAAGATTCCGCCGCGCTCAGGCGCCCAGAGGATGCGTGCGCTGCGCTCAAACGTCGCGATTTGGCAATAGGCGCTCGAGCCGGCGCACAGCGGACGGGTGCGCCGCGCAGGGGGGGTCGGAGGGGTGCGAGAGGGGGCGTGGGTCGGGCGCGCACCGGCCGGCTCCGGGAGCGGCCGTCACGTCGAGGAGGGGGGCT
>NW_005197465.1:3427-24216 GCF_000372725.1 Emiliania huxleyi CCMP1516 | reverse complement strand
CGCGGGAGCGCTCGCCGGCGAGCACCTCCTACCTCTCCTCGCCCGGCTGCTCCCTTGCCCCGTCGCCCGCCGCGCCCTCGCCCGGCCGCCTCACCGCGCACGGAGCGCTCGGATGCTCGCCGCCGCCGCCGCGCGTCCCCGCGCCGCCACGCTTGCCCCCACCTTGCCTCACGCGCGCTCTGTGGAGGGGCAGAGCGCGTGTCTCTGGCACAGACGGAGCAGCGACCGCGCCAGCGGTCGCTGCTCCGCCCCTCCGTCGCGCGCGCGTCGCTGCTCCGCCCCTCCGCCCTCGCCCCGCCCACCCAGTCCGCAGTCGCCCCGCGTCTCAACCAACACCCTTCCCGCGGCCACGCAGGGCCGTGTGGTGTGTGTGACAAACTCTGTGAGCGTGAGGGGGGCGGCGTGCGCGTGGTAAATAAATGAATAAAAACGGAGACCTCGTGAGGCGTGGCGCCGCACACACACAAGAGTGGCTCGCAGCCCTCCCTCCCGTCCTCACCTCCGGTGCACCACTGCACACCTCTCAGCGCACACCTTCGGGACTCACTCCACAGCCATGCGCGAGGAGGAGGGACCTCCTGCCGCGCCTCCCTCCGGCTCTGCCGGCCGCGCGCGGCAGTTTGGGTTGCCATGCTGGCCGGGCACGCGGCCTGCCGCCGCGGCCGCGGCGTGCCGCTGCTCCTTGCGCCGCTCGACATCGGCCTTTGCCTTGGCTTTCTTCCGGAGGGCCGCCTCGTCTGCGCCTTCCTCGCCTGCGCCCTCCTCCCCGTCCTCGCCCTCCTCCTGCTGCTGCTGCTCCTCCGCCCACGGCGGCGGCGCGGAGTGCGCGGGCGCCGCGGGCGGCGCCGCGTGCCACGGCCAGTCCGGCGGGTACGCGTCCTCGTCCTTGAGCATGACGGTGAAGACCTCGCCGGGCTGCTTGCCCGGCGGAATGGTGACCTCGATCCGGTCCCCGCTGGGCGGCCGGACAAAGATGGTGTGCGCCGAGGAGGCGGTCTTCTCCGGCATCGCAAAGGTGTGAAACGACCACTCCGGCTTCTTGATGACGAGCTGGACGTGCTCCATCTGCAGCGAGAGGCGGCCGATGGACCGCTCGAGGCGCCCGAGGTCGGCGGCGAGGCCGCCACCGCGGAGATCGCGAACTTTCGTCTCGAGCTCGTTGATCTTGAGCTGCTTCCAGTCGAGCTTTTGCTGCAGGTTCCGATTCTCAAGCTGCAGAGCCTGCAGGTCGCTGGAGGCTGCCATGCTGGTCGCTAAACCACCAGTATCACGGCCAAAAAAGGGGCCAGCGTGAAAAAGAATTCTCAAACCACGAGTGACTCGGCGAAGCAGCAGGCGAGAGCAGGGTCATTGTGTCTGCGCAAGATTTGCTTCATGTCACAGTCGAGCGGGCCGCACGCCTGCGGCGGAGGTGGCGGCGGAGGCTCGCCGCACCGACGCACTGCGCTCTCGGACGTCGGCAACACTCCTCCGCGCCCGCTCGGCGTTGGAGGCCGGCCCGGTGGCTCTCCCGTCTTGGAGCGCTGCCGTAAGCAATTCGCCGACGGTGGTGGCGCGGATGCGGTGGTGCCGCTGCCGCCGGGCGGAGTCGCTACCGTTTTCCCTCCGCCACCGCCGACCGGGCCGGCCGCTTCCGCTGCGGGGTTGCCGCCGCCGCCGCCGCAGCCGCCGCAGCCGCAGCCGCACGTCGACCCGCCTCCACTGCCGGCGGCGGCGGCCGCCGGCGCGACGACGAGGGACTTCTTTGGACTGGCCGCGAGGCAGGTCGCACGAGACGCGTACGAGCACGCGCAGGCGACCGGGGTGGTGACGAGCTCGGTCGCTTCCGACCGGCTCGATGAGGCCTCTCTCCGCTCGTGGGCCGCCGCGCTCTCCCCCTGGGAGGGGGGGGGAGAGCCCCCCCCCCCCCCCAAAGTTCAGGGTCGGCCCCCCCCGCCCCCTTTCTCTACACGCCGTGGGTGTTTTTTCCCCCCCCCCCCCCCCCCCCCCCCCTTCCCCTCGGTTGCGTAGTCGCCGTCTCGCGCTACAAGGTGACGCACACCGACGCCACTCTGCTCTCGTACTTCGGCAACCTCCGCGTGCTGCGGCAACGACTCGGAGCGCAGTGGGCAGGCTGCCAGCTGTCGCTCCGCGACCGCGAGCTGCGCACTGTCTTCGGGTCGTCGACGCCGGCCGGCGGCGACGGCATCCGCCGGGCTGCCGTCCCCGACGGAGCCGCTGACGGCGACGGGCACACACATGGCCGGGGAGGCGCTGCTGGCCGAGGCGGCCGCGACGGGCGCGAGGCGGATCGCCTTTGACGCCGTCGCGGCGCGTCTCGAGGCGACCGCGGCGCCGCCGCCGCCTCTCGGCACCGCCTTGGCCGCGTGGCCCACGGGGTGGGGCATCGAGGAGGCGACGGGCAACTTCTGCGGGCTGGCGCACTGGGCTGTGGAGGTGTGGCACGCGGCCGGGTCGGTCGACGCGAGCCGGTGGCAGGTCGAGGCTGACGGAGGGCGCCTCTTCTTTGTGCGGGTCGCGGGAAAGGCCGCATAATCGCGCTCTCCGCCGAGGCCCGCCTCGGCGACGGCGCTCGCCGCGCAGCAGCAGCAGCAGCAGCAGCAGCAGCAGCAGCAGCAGCAGCAGCAGCAGCAGCAGCACGTGATTCTTGACACATGATTACACTACACAGTCCTCCCTTCGGTTGTCGTTTCGAAGCTGTTTTTTTCTTCTATCGCAGCGCACTCACATCTGTGAGCCTAGCGCAGCGCGAACTCGCCGTCTGGGCCTAGCGCAGCGCGAACTCGCCGTCTGAGCCTAGCGCAGCGCGAACTCGCTCTGAGCCTAGCGCAGCGCCTCGGAAAACACCATTTTGGCTCGCCAACAAGCCCTCCGCGCCCCCACACCGTTAGGATAATACTTTTTCCTTTTTGTTTGCCGGAAAAGTATATATACCCCAAAGCCTGACTGACTGTTCTTCATTATACATTCACCTTCCTACACACATACATACATGGTCTGTAAACCTCTCGTCGCGAATGCTCGAAACTCGGCTTTTGGAAAAAGAAAAACTGGCGCCGCCGTCTCGAAAGCGAGTCTCCCTCACGCCGGCCTCCAGCGCGCGCTGCCCACTCCCCACGAATCTCTTCGCGCCCTCGCCACCGCGCCGCGCTGTCACCTGCGGGGCCGTGGGCTGACTGCTGGGGCGAACGCTCTCCGAGACGCTTGCTCTTCCGCTGCAGGCGAGCATGTCTTGCACCGAGCCGCTGCGCCTGAGTGCTGCTCCCAAGGCTGGAGTGCGCGGCCCGCACGAGCGCCGATTCAACCCGTACGACCACAACGGGGGGTGAGCGCCGCCGCGCCTTTTCGGCCTCACATGCCCCCCCCCCGCGCGTCGGCTGCTGACGCACTCGCGCGCTCTGCCAGGACGGTGCTCGCCGTGGCTGGCACCAACTTTGCCATCGTCGCGGGCGACACACGGATGAGCTCCGGCTTCAACATCCTCTCGCGCAACCAGTCCAAGCTGCTGCAGCTGTGCGCCGCCCCTGCTGCCACCCTCCTGAGGGGCCGCGCTACCAGACCCCGGACCTTAACGGGACCTTCTCGGGTCCTTCACGCCTCGCAGGACGGCGACAACGGTTCTCGCGACGGGCGGCTTCCGCGGCGACGTCTCCACCCTGCAGAAGCTCCTCAAGGCGAAGCTCGTCGAGTATGAGCACAAGCACGGAGAGCCGATGAAGGTTGCACGCGCGCCATCACCCCCTCCTCCCTCGCCGCCTCCACCGTCGCCACCACCTCCCTCACCGCCTCCGCCGTCGCCGCCTCCGCCGTCGCCTCCTCCGCGCTCCCTTCCACCGCCAAGCCCGCCTCCGCCCTCCCCACCACCTCCCCCGATGGCACGCCGTCTGACACGTGGACACGTGGCAGGAGACATCTCGGAACGGCTCATGGGGCCCTTCCTACAGGAGACATCGCGGAACCTTCCCACAGGTGCACGCGATTGCGCAGATGCTCGCAAACACGCTGTACGGCCGCCGCTTCTTCCCCTACTACACGTGGAACATCCTCTCCGGCATGGATGAGAACGGCGTCGGCTGTGTCTACTCGTACGACCCAGTCGGAAACTACGAGCGCGTGCGCGTCAACGTCACCGGCTCGGGCGAGCCGCTCTAGACACCCCAGCAGCCACACTCCCTGAGCACTCCTAGACACGCCGGAGCGTCGAGGCCGCCCAAGCCCGAGCCGCTCGTGGCCAGCCTCTCTCGCCGACCGAGGGGGAACGCTTAGGACGCGTCCTACGCGCGTCCTACGCGCTTCGCGTCCACTAGGCGAGCCGCTGATCCAGCCGCTTCTTGACAACCAGTTCGAGAGGCAGCACCAGCAGCTCGCGTCCAAGCCGCCGCCGCTGAGCGTGGGCCAGGATTTGGCCGAGGCGACGCCGGCCGTCGGCGACGCCCCTTCCTGCGCCGCGCGGGACGCGTCCGGGACGTGTCCACTAGGCGACTGCCATCGTCAAGGACGCCTTCTACTCGGCGGGCGAGCGGGACATCTACACGGGCGACACGATGGAGGTGTGCGTTATCACAAAGGATGGGGTCAAGCTCGAGTCCTTTGAGCTCAACGTCGACTGAGCTCACTGCGCCAGCTGGCCGTCGGTGGGTGCCCTTCGCGCGGACAGCGTGCCGCCTCGCGCATGCACACAGCGCACGTTCCCGGTGCACATTCGTCGGTCCGGCACACACACGTTGAGACTCCGGGGTGCAGCCTCATCTAGCCGCACGCAGCACCAGTACGGCAAAGGTCAGTCGTCAGAGGACATCGCGCGCCGCCGAGAGTCGACCGGCACGCAACAAAGAAGTCAGAACGACACCAGTTTCAATAAAATAGAGCGAGTGTGTAAAGGGTGTGGTGTGTGGAGGTGTGGACCGTGAGTTGACGGAAATCCGGGGACGCGACCCACCTCGCCATAGACGGTCCCGCGCCTCGCCGCTATGACGGCGGCCGGCGGGACACACCCGCCGCACCGTCCGCTGTGCAGCGGTCTTTGTCCGGAGTGAAAAGTCCAACGCGCTCGTCGGTGACGGTGTCCCCGGATTTCGCCGCGCTCGGCGAACCTCGACAGGCGACAGCGCCTTCGGTGGCATGCAGCTCTTTGGACTTTGCGCCTGAAGCCTGGAGAGCAGCTCCTCTGCTGCTCACAACACGCTCTCACGCTCTGCACAGTTGGCACAGCCTACTGTGCGGCTGCCACAGCTGTCACCGCGATGGGCTCGCCCTCACTGGCCCTCAGTCACTTGTGCTGCGGCTTGTGTGAGCGACACTGCGCGGCGACTGCCGGCACACTGTGAGACCATGGGTGTGAGGTAAACCCACGCTACCCCACCAGCGCTTGGTCACATCAGCCCTGAGGTCATATCCTTCAATTCCTTCTCCTCTGTTGATGACAACACTTGTCTACTCGCTGGAGCCGAGCAGGAGGGCCCGGCGCACAACCCCTGGTCAACTCACGGTCCACACACCTTGTAGACCCACCCGCCGCGCAAAGACTTGCCAAAGAAACGAAAGTCGCGTGCCGACGGCCGGGCGCGGCCGCCAGCGGCAGCGCGCGTGTATCGTACAGCCCACGATTAGTGAGGCGCGAGGTGAGGAATTCTTGAGATCGGACTGGGGCGGTTGGTCCAAGACCTTTGCATGCAAAACTGGTCGTAACGCTAACGGGGCTCGGCCTCGGGGGGGAACGGAAAATGGCAAATCGCGGTCGGTGGGATTCCACCGACATGAGAACGCCGTTTTGGTTGCTGTCTCGCAGGAAACCGGGATCTGAAGATCCATCGTCCGTCACCTTGGCGCGATGCGCTGTCGATACCAAGACCAAGACCACACCCGTGGTGGGAGGGCCGAAGTGCGAAGAGAGGCGCCCGTGGGGACCCCGCAATTCCCTTCCCCCCTCGGAGGGGGCCGGACGAGGCGTACCCCGAGGGCCCCGCTCTTTCCTTCGCATAGCGGCCACTCTTCGGATCGCTGGTCGAGCGACCCGGGGGATGCCCCGCGCGCCTGACCCAGGCGCGAGAACGAATCTGCGAGGCGTGGCCGCTTATGCGGCCCGATGGGGAGGAGTAGGGCGGACTACGGGGATCGGCTTCTTACACAGCCCCTCCTTGCAGCGAGCCCCCTCCAACCCACCCGCGCTAGGTCTCGGGTTTGACGCATGGGGTCACTCCCGCGACTCGTGAACTAGCCGGGGCAGTCGGAGAAGGGGCAACTCCGTGCACTGACGGTCGGCCGCCAGAAAACACGCCTGCGTGGATCGCGTCACACCAATCCTCGCTACCCAACGCGGCCAAAGGATATCCACCTCGAGAACCTCGAGAGAACACCCCAGTTGTCGCAGCTACCAGGTACTCGAGCTTCTAGATACCACTTGGAGCACTTGGAGTGCAGTCATCAACCTCACATCCAGGGCCGGGGAGCTAAGAAGCGCACCCAGCGGGCCGGATGATCGGCATCGGGCTACGGGCTAGAGAGCCCCCTGACCCCTAGGGGGGGTGCGCGTTCGCAGGGAAAGGGCCGTAAAGTAAACACGGGTCTCCGAGGGTTAGCTCCGCGCTCCAGGTTTCCCCTAGCAGCAGACCGCCCCCTCTACTCGAAGCTATAATGGACACCAGACACGAACATGACACACATTCCCACACGACATCACCGCTCAGGGCCCCCTTCTCGCGGGGTCCTCGTCTTCCACTCCGGGGGGGGCTCCCCTCTCCCCCGGGCTCACCCTCCTGTTCGCTCTCCGATGGTTGTCCGACGGGCGCGGGGCCCGACCTCCCCTCCTAGCCTTTTTTGGCTGTGGCCCCGCCGCCGTCTCGTCCCCTCTGCCCGACCTTGTCGACCCCGCCGACGATGATCCCGTGCCCGACCCCCCGGGTAAGGGCGGCGGTATTGTGCCGTGTCGCCACCCCGCCCATGGAGGTCGGGCCGGCTCTCCCTGGTCGACGAGTCGCGCCCGCATCCGCGGCCTCTCTATCGTTCTCGGCTCGCCCCTCCCCTCCGCCAGCTCCTCCTCAAGCTCGGGGAGGCGTGGCCCTCCTTGTCGCAGATCCCGGTGGTCCGGCTGCCACTGCGACGGGCCTTCCCCCGGTGAGCTCGTACGTCCCGACTCCACTCGCAGAGGCCGCGTCAGCTCATCTCTCGCCTCCTCCGACAACTGACCCCAAGCCCCCCCTGGGGCCCTCCAGCGTCGGCCTTCCGGCTCGCCGGCGGGCCCGTTATCGTATTGCGGCAACTCCCCTCCCCCAGCTCCTCCTCCCGGGTACTCCAGCCTCCGGCGGGGCGGTTCCGGATCCCCCAGGTTATTCCGGGCGGGTCCATACGGTGGCGGCCCCGCCGGCGGCGGGGGTGGAGGCGGCGGCAGGGGTGGCGGGTACGGTGGCGGCCCCCCTCGCGGCCGTAACGCCTGGTGTGGAGCCGCTGGGGCGGCCCCTCGACCCTGCAGCCGTTCCAGCGGCGGGGGCGGAGGTGGTAGTGTGGGTGGCGGAAACGGTGGCGGCACTGGCGGCCGCACCGCCTGGTGTGGAGCCCCAGCGGCGGCCCCTCGACCCAGCGGCCGCTCCAGCAGCGGGGGCGGAGGCGGTGGTGGGGGGGGCGGGCATGGTGGCGGTGCCGGCAGCCGCAACGCCGTCGGCCGTCCACCCCACTTGTGGGGGGGGGGCTAGCTAAATGAAACACCCCTCTGACAGGCTCACAGCTGTGGTTGTCGGCCCCGGGGGGGGCAGCTACTACCATGGCCGCTCACCTTGAGGCGAGCCTCTGCTGGGGCGCCGTATTATCGGGCAGCGCCTGCGAGAGGCCGACGGGAAAGAGCGGAGGGAGCTTCAGAGACAAGTTCTGCACCCGCTGCCGATTGCGAGGCGTGACTGTGCCTGCGGGCCGAGTGCGAGTGCCGACCGGGATTTGCATGCCCGCGAATTGCCACGCCGGCGGATTTTGGAACAACGCCATTGACGCGTGGGGCTGGCCGCCGTACCGCGTCGCCAACCAGACGCGGGACTGCAACGGCCCAACGCTCGTGATTCTGAAAGACGACTGCCTCGGCGTCCTCTACGGCCTCGTCCCGCTACCCAGCGCCGCGAGTGACCAGATTAGCTTTCGCGTCATGCGGACGCTTGTGCCTTGCGCCTTTGCGGCCCCTTGCTCGCCCGAGGAGCCACACAACGACTTCTCCACGCCGACCACCGTGATGACATCGCTGCCCAACCTCGCTCCGCTGCCATTCGGCGCCCCCGGCTGGCAGCGGCAATACCGATGTGTATCGCTCGTGCCTTGCGCCTTTGCGGTCCCTTGCTCGCCCGAGGAGCCACACAACGACTTCTCCACGCCGACTACCGTGATGACATCGCTGCCCCCCAACCTCGCCTCGCTGCCATTCGGCGCCCCCGGCTGGCAGCGGCAAGACCGATGTGTATCGGCACCCGCCCGCCTCGACTCGCTTGACTCGCTTGACTCGCTGCTCCTCGGCGGCACTGCCTCCCTCGACACAGCCTCCGCCACAACCTCATCCTGCGGCACCGACTCCGCCACGGGCATGGGCTCACCCGCCCGCCTCGACTCGCTTGACTCGCTGCTCCTCGGCGCCAGCACGTCCTCACTTGCCTCCTGGCTCCTCGAGATCCTGGACGATGACCAGCTTATCCCCGTCGACCTTGCGACGGCGCTCGCCCACGCATCGGCCGTCGTCCGCCGCGGTCGGTGCGGTGACATGCAGCCCTCAGGCGGCAGCCTCGCTGGGCCATCGCAGGAGCCTGAGGCTGCGTCGGAGGAGCGCGAGGCGCCAGCGAAGGAGACTGCCGATGGGCTGCGCTCTTCCGGCGGCGCGACGCGCACCGAGGCGCCGAGGGCATCCGCAGACGAGGCGGCAAAGACCGAGAAGGAGAGGGAACTTCTCGCGAAGCTCGGAGAGGAGAGGATGCAGCTCGGCATCACGGCGAAAATGCTGTGCCAGGGGGTGCTCGCGCTTGTGCCTCACCTCGCTACGGTGATGTCGCCGGACGAGGTGCTCTCCGACCCCGAGCGTGCGAGGGCTTTGATGCGAGAGCTCGCCCCCACGCACGCGTAGACATCTCTCTGTTATCTCTGTTGAGCGCGGTCCGAGCG
Organism: Emiliania huxleyi CCMP1516; assembly: GCF_000372725.1. Classification (NCBI taxonomy): domain Eukaryota; phylum Haptophyta; order Isochrysidales; family Noelaerhabdaceae; genus Emiliania; species Emiliania huxleyi. The sequence goes on along the minus strand of NW_005197465.1, from coordinate 15,090 downwards.
GTGTTCGACACCGAGTTTTATTATTTTGTTTGTGTTGCTGTTATTCGTGTCTGTTGTATGTGCGTGAATGAACGTGTCTTGTGTGTGTGTATGCGGAGTGCGCCGTGTTTGTTCGGGGTGTCTCCCATCTCTCGCCCGCTCGCCCCCTCGTTGTGGTTCGAACATTAGATTTGGTGAGACGGAAAATAGTGGTCGTGTCCGTCTCTGTGCTTTTGCGTGACTTGTGTGCTTCTACCACCATAATAACATCCCGTCACGCACAGCTCGAGCCCTACATCCCCCTCTTCTCTACCATAATTGGGCTGTCGCTGCTGGACTGGATTCGGTCTGGGGAAGGTATGGTACTTGTCCCCGGCTGTACCACCACAAGCCCTTGCAAACTAGGGCTGCGAGGAGGAAAGACGTCCCCCCAGCCCCACTGTCCTGTAACGGGCTAGCTCAAGGTTGCCTTAGATAAATGACATGTGCATGCACATGACATGTACATGTACATGTCATGTTGTTGTGCATGTGCATGTGCATGTGCATGTCTTGAAATGGCGGTGCCCCCCTTGGGGTCATCTTTGGTGGCCGGGTTGTGATACGCGTCCCATCCCAGCGCATCCTGGCAGTTGCTACTAGGTCGAAGCGTCCGACTTCGTAGTAGTGCATCTCTTGTCCGAATATTGCGTCTACGTGGTCTCGAGTTGCTGCACTTAAAATGCTTGCTAGCTTTTTCCTAGAACCGTTAAAATTGTACGTGATTAACTTAACCATTGTCTTGGTGGGGTGGTGAGGTAATTCGCTGGCTAGCTCACGCTCACTGTCTCGGGTGTCCCCTCGCGTCGCAGTGTCTGGTATAGCGAATACCGAATTGGTTACGGCTTTTTACGGCTTACGGTTACGCGTTTACACGGCTCTCCGTCGACATGGATGTTTTAAATACTCTCGAGGACTCGAGGCCACCGCATTCTGGAGGACGACCCCGGCTTGCGGACCCCCCCCCGCCATACCGCACACGACATCGTTTGACGCCCGAATGCCACGCATCGCGGGTGTCGCTCCTCACATCGCGAAGGGGAGGGTGAACCACGGACGGCCGGACGGCTCCTCGACCGCCGTGCAAAGCTCGCTTCCGAACTCTCCCGCCGGGCAGGTAGGGCCCCAAAGGGGGGCTACCTAGAGAACACACCTTCCTCCCTCCCTCTCTCTCCCCTTTCTGCTTGCTTTCTCCCAAGCTAACTAGCTAGGAGTGGTTCGACCCCACACAAACCCGGAGGGGTGATGTCGGGCGGCCGGGTGGGGCTGCGGCTGGAGCTAGCATGGCTCGATAGAGCCGAGACCCCGTGTTGAGGCGGCGCTCCTTCGGCGGCTGTTGAATCAGCAGATTCGACCTCATATCTCCAGTACTCTCATCCCAGTGGATGGACGTCCGTACGTCCCTTTGTGTTCCTCTCCCCGTCCCCCGTCCGCCAGCGAGACGCGCTCAGTCGCTGGCGGCCGCAGTTTTTCTGTGAGAGGAGGAGGCTGCGCTGCACACAAGCACGGGTGCGGGGAGGGGCTTCTCCTGGGTCCTGCGGAGTCGTGCGTCGTGCGCAGGGCTCCTCTTTGCTTCCTTCTCTACTGTACTCTAGAGTCTAGACTGTACTCCCTACTATCATCTCGTTCTCGGGTCCGAGGGCCGCCTCAACTGGAGTAGGGAAATTTGGATTTTGGTCAAACGCCTGCTGGGGGCAGCTTCGCGGAAGTATTCCGGAAGCCAGATGATCCCCCAGCAGGCACACACACACGGAGGTGACAGGGGATGGTGGTGGGTTCAAGCAAAGAAGGGGAGGGAGAGAGCGACGCGGCGAGCGCAGGCGGCGAGCGTGCACGTCGCCTGTGCGGCGTCTTGTTCACTCCCCTTTGAGCTACCTTTGTGCCCCCTTAGGGGCACCCCTCCTGCGCTGCGCGTATGGTCACCCCTCCCTTCCGCCCTGTTGTTTTGGATGCCCCGCTCCGAGAAAGCATGTCTCGCAGCTGCGAGAAAAGACCTTCTCGGGTCCGAGGGCCGCCTCAACTGGAGTAGGGAAATTTGGATTTTGGTCAAACGCCTGCTGGGGGCAGCTTCGCGGAAGTATTCCGGAAGCCAGATGATCCCACTTGTCAACAGCAGGCGCCAGCGCCAATCAAATCTCCCTAGTGATGTTGACAACGGGCAAGTCGAGATGGGCAATCTGACCATGAGTCGTTCATCGGGGATGAACTCCACGTAGTAGTTAATGGGTTCCGATCGGCCAACCGTCTCGCGACAGAGCCACCGAAGAACAGTGGGAGGGCTTTACCGACCCGACTCGGCTGAGCCGTCGGTGCCCGCCGCCCTCGCACGCCCATAGGACGACGATGACGACAGCAGGAGCTCGGCGCGAGCCGATTTAACTCCTGCCCCATTGTTGTAAGGTGCGTATGGCTCGGAACGTGAAGCGATGTAGTAGCTCGAATTGGCGTGAACACCGGCTTGCTGCGCGGCGGGTCAACCCCATTATGCGCAGTCATCCGGAATTCACCCAATCGTTGAGCTGAGTTGCCCCGACGGTAGGATGCCGTGTCAGTTGCCCCGACGGTAGGATGCCGTGTCAAGGTCCAGCTGGGCGCTAGGCGCCCCGCCGCACTGGCGCAGGGCGCGACGGCAGTGGCGGCGGTTTGTGCTGACGGCGGCAGCGCTTCGAAGCGGGAGCGACGGGCCACTGTCATTCAAGCAAAGAAGGGGAGGGAGAGAGCGACGCGGCGAGCGCAGGCGGCGAGCGTGCACGTCGCCTGTGCAGCGTCTTGTTCACTCCCCTTTGAGCTACCTTTGTGCCCCCTTAGGGGCACCCCTCCTGCGCTGCGCGTATGGTCACCCCTCCCTTCCGCCCTGTTGTTTTGGATGCCCCGCTCCGAGAAAGCATGTCTCGCAGCTGCGAGAAAAGACCTTCCCGTCCTACCAGAGAAGCGAGCCCCTGCACACGAAGCACGATCTTGGCGTGTGAGGGATCTTCACAATCCGTCCCCTCACCCTGCGTGGTCACTGTCTCCCCGACGCCCGAGCGCCCGACACTAGAATAGAGCGCTGAGCGGCGCGAGCCGCGTCCCGCGAGTAATTTAAATGCAGCCCTCGGCCACGCTCTCGGGAGTCTGGAGGATATTTTTACCGTAAGACGAAGCCTAAGTGCAGCACCTTCGACCAACGTGCTATAGGTCGCGGAGCGAGTCCCACGGCCGCTCAGCGCTCACGCCCTCGCGGAACCACATCGTGGCGATCCACTTGCGCCCCTCGCGCAGCGGGCAGCCCGAGTGCTCGGTGACGCCGTTGTCCATCGCCGCGGCCCACCCCGTCGGCGAGCCCTCGTCGCGCAGCTTGTAGCCAAAGAAGAGGAGCTGCCCCGGCTTGGGCACCACCTTGAGGCCGACGCGCGTGAAGAGGGTGTCGCCGCCTCGGTCAGCCGTCTCGCAGTAGACGAGCCCGGTGGCGATCCGCTTCCCCTCGCGCCACGGCCCGCCGTTGCACTCTCCGTCGCAGTGGGCGCGGTACTGGGCAGAGGGGCAGTTGCGAGGCTGAGAGGTCATGGTGCAAGGTGGCTTCCGATATATCGCGGAGGTCTCGATAAAATCACACTGGTAATGGGGTGTGCACAAGGCGGCGCACGTACGCTGGGAGAGGAGGCGCCGCGCCCGTCGGGCGGTCATTGCTCTCAATCCCGCCGCGGCCTCGTGCGATCTCGTGCGATCTCGGCGAGATCTCGCCTGGTCGCCGTCGTCCTTGTAGTAGACAGCGTTGACCGGCTCCTGGCCCGGGCCCTCCATCAGCGTCTCGTACCCGGCCGCCTCTCGCGCAAAGGCAAACAGACGCCGCGCGAGCGCTGTGACGGGCCTGGGCGGTGGGAGAGGCCAGACGCTTAGTCGAGACATCTGGACGGCAAAGCACCGACGAGCGGCCCGGGAAGACTAGGATTCCGAAGACTGGGAAGCGGGTGTGGGCAGCGGGGTTGCGCGGTGGGAGGCTCTCAACAGGCTCTCGGAATGGCTCTCGGAAGGCTCTCGGACGGCGCCGGTTCGGGTCATCGTACTCCGGGTACATGTTGACCTAAGAACAAACAATGCCATTCTTGGTGAGGAGCACTGAGAACGCACGTCGTTCTCCGGATGCTGACCGAGTAAGAGCGGCGCGCGGCGGAGAAGCCGCCGCCCGAGACCACCGAGCGGCCCATCCTCGGAACGGTCGCATTCACCATCGCCTCGCACTCGGCCCGAGAGACAAACCCGTCGACCACGTAGATTGGCGGTTCTTCACGCAGCACCCCCACACTGTACTCGACGGCGGGCGGCGGCGGGCGGCGCGACGCGCCAGGGGGCGGCGAGCAATCGACGGCCGCGGCGCGGCGCTTGAGCGAGTGCCATCCCTCCGCGGCTGCCACGTCGTCGGCCGCCGACTTGAACATCATGCGGTGCCGACGCCCGTGAGCTCGCTCGCTGGAGGCATAGGTGAAGCCCTGGCACCGCGCGTGTGAGGCGCAGAGCGAGAGCGCCTCCGCCTCGCTCATCTCGCCTAGTACCATACCTCCCGTGGTATCGAATCCAGTGTGGGTTCATTCCCGTGGGCGGTGCGGTATCATCTCGCCGTCGAGCTCGCCGAGGCTGTCCCCCGCCGGCAGGAAGCCTCTCCTGTACAGGAACGCCCCCTCCGCGCCTCCCCCGCCCCCAACCCCGCCGCCCGCCTCTTCGCGCTCGGCTGCCGCGCAAGGGTCGTGCGGCGTGTGCGTCCAAGCGAAGCGGCGGCTTGGCGTCGAGCCGGGCCCCGACGCGTCACAGCTGTAGTCGCGCAGCAGGTCCTTGAGTCGGTGCGACGACGCGTACCCGGCCTCTCCAGCGTGCGAGGGCAGTGGCGCAAGCGGATCAAAAGTGTGTGGGACAGTCGCAAAGGGAGGATGCGTGCTCGTCGGGTCACCCATCGCCACGAGCAGCCTGTCGACCACGCACTGCATCCAAACCTCGCCAAGCGTGTGGCCGATGCGCTCGCGGCACTCGTCGGCGGCAGCAGTGAAGGCCGCGGGCGCCTCCGGAGCATCGGCTTCAGAGAGGGCCCGCCGTTCGCGCGGCAGGAGGCCGCCGAACCCGGCAGCGGCGGCGGCCCAGAGCAGGAACCCTCCGCGCATGTGTGTGTCGAGTGTTTGCTTGCTGCTGGGTGTCTCGCGTGCACTGAAGCTTGCAGTTAGTCGCGCGCGAGGAGTATCGACACGACTTCTGGGCCTTCCGGCGGTTCGCGAAAAAGAATTTGCGCAGAATTTATTTCGCAAGAGCGGGCAGATGACGGAGCCGCATCCATTGCCATTGACAGTCGCCTTCATCCAGGATGCTGTCAAGAAGCTCCGTGCCGTTGGCGTGCGAAGAAGCTCGACGCCGACCAGCCAGAGATGCCGCAGTCCTCGAGAGCACCATCGAGTAGACACTCTGTCGAAGGTGCGCTCCAGCAGCTCTCCCAGCTCCTCATCGTCGTCCATGATCACGCTCCCCACAGGGGCAGGGCCCCCAAAAAGAAAGTAAAAAAGAAATGGGCCACCCCCGATCGCAGCACTTCGTGTTGGAGGTCGAGATATTGAGATTGTGACTAGGAGGGAGGGACGTTGGGGATTCTCAAAGGTATACCCTTGGAATGGCCGGATCCAGCCTTAAAAGTACGAGATCGCGCGCGCTTCGCGCGCTGCACCGCCTATTCTCCGCGGCTGAGTGACGACGCGTGCCGTGTGCCAGCAGAGTTGGGCGCGCGCGCGGCGCGACGGCCTCGTGTGTCCCTTTTTGAGCCGGAAAGCTATTTTCTTTTGCATTTTGGGTCCTGTGGGCACCCTCTATCTATGGCTCAGACACTCTGGACTGCTCTTGGTCCCTTCTGATGCCCTAGGCTACACCTGTGGGCCTTACCTGGGGTTCTAGGGGCCGGGCAGGGTTTGCCCCCCGAAACTGGCCCGAGGAACCTTAAGAGAGTAGCAGGGGTAACACCTGGGCGCTGGGGTACACCAAAAAGAAGGTTGTGTCTGGGAGGGAGGGAGTGGGGTGCAGGTTGCTCACACACCCACCGCGCCACGGCACCAGGCCGGTGCGCTTTGCACTCTACGTCTACGCGGAATGCCGTGCACAGGGGCTCCTGGTCCTGCCCGGGCGTGGAGATGCGAGGGTCGCCCCCCCTTGCCCCACCACTTTGTGTGTGTGGAGACGTTTACCTTACCTTACCTTACGCTTACCTTACCTTGCCAAAAACAAAAAGAAAATCAGCTGCAGGAATTCCTCTCCAAGACCCTTGCCCGTTCCTCCGGGTAAACGAAAGAGGCCGCCGTGGGTTATGTCTTGGGTTTGTCGGAGCCCTCGGAGCCAACAGTGGTAGTAACGCTGTCACTCAAAGAGACCGTCGCCCTCGTACAGCGGACCTAGCACCGCTCGCGGGTCCGGGTAGTCCTGCAGCGCGCTGGCGTGCTGCGCGTCGGCCACCACGCCGGGCATGTCGTGCGTCTCCGGCCGGCAGAGCGACAGCTGGAAGTGGACGTGCGGAGGCCAGCCTGAGTGACGCACTCGCCCGGCTGAGGGCGAGGGAGGGCACCCACTAACGGTGGACGGGACCGGGGAGGCATTCGGGGCCGGCCAAAAGGCGGTCAGGTGTTCACTCGAGTGATGCAGTCATCCGGGCGCAGGAGCCCAAGATCTCCCCGGGATGACCCCCCCCCCCCCTCCCGAGCCTAGCATGGGCGCCTCCGTTCTCGTGCGTGCCGCCCAGCCAGCCGAGCACCTCACCCCGCGCCACCTTGTCGCCAGGTCGCCACCGCACGCTGCTGTCCGCCGAGAGGTGACCGTGCAGCGCCCAGACGTCAACGCCGCAGAGCCGGTGCTCTGTCACCACCACGTGGCCGTAGTCGAGCGCCGCGGCCTGCAGTACGCGCGCCGAGTTACCTGCCGCAGTGGCGGGGCTGCTGGGGCGCCAAGGGTCGGGTGAGAGTGCGTGGCGCACGTTGTAGCCGGAAGAGTGGACAGTGCCGTCCGCCACGGCGTGCACCGCTGTGCCGACCGGGCCGCCGATGTCAATCCCGATGTGGATGTCGCGCCGCTGCGAAGGCGGCACGCCCGCGGCCCAAGGGTCGGCCCTGGGAGGCGGGAGGCGGCGGTGCACGTGGGTGGGAGGGAGGGTGTAGGTAGGCGAGGCAGGCGTCCCTCCAAAGAGCTCTGACGTGTACATTGATCGCCGCCGCTCGTTGTAGCGCCCAACGTCGTAGCCATGGCCCGTCTCTGAGAGCGGTGCCTGGCCCTCGAGCCCACGCGTGAAATCGCGGACGAGGTACGGGTGCTCCCAAAGGCCTGGCACGAGCGGAGCGAAAGAACTGCCGGCGAAGCGCCCGCTCCCTGGAATCAGTTTCATGCGGGGCAGTGAGGAGACCGCGGCGCAGGAGCCCCGGGTTCGGCGATTCCGGTTGGTGGTCAGCCACTCGGAGAAGGCCGCCCGCAGTTCTCGAGGTTCTCGAGGTGGTTGGCCGCGTTGGGTTGCGGCCAGCGAGCGGTAGAGCTCTATAGGCTACTCGCTTAGTGTGGGTAAACCATAAAAGTAGGTTTGAATTCGTCCACGTAAGGCTTGGTGAGTGGTTGGGGTGGCCTCAGGCATCCCCAAGGGAGCCTCTGCGGTGCCACATAAGCAGCTTGGTGATTGTCGAGACTTTAAAGGATTCGTTTGAAGAAACGCAAACAGGCCAGACACTACTATGGTCACCAGTAAACCATAATTCGACTTTGAGGGATCATATCTCAAAAAGCCGGGAGATAGCATAGCATTATTGTTGCATATTATGCCACATAAGGTCAAACTTGACCCCACAAGCATCAAGAACCCGATGCTCCGGCTCGACTGTGCCGGCACACTGCCTCCTCGCGCCAGCTGCTCGCAGGCCGTCGCGGCCCGTGGTGCACCAGAGAGAGAGGTCGACGCGTTGCCCCCGCCGGCGACCCCGCGCGGCTCAGGCCAGCCAGAAGGTGTGTGGTGACGGCGCCGTGGCAGGAGTGCGGAGAAGAGCTCGCCGAACGCGAGCAGCAGATGGCCAAAGTGTGCCAGCGCGAGAGCCTCGCGAGCGGGCGCAGAAGGAGCTCGCCGTGACACGATGCCGGGCGGTGGTGGTGCTCTGGCGGCTGTGCACAGTGGGCAAAGTCAGGCTGCAACAGGGCAGCACGGTGGTAGTGCCCTGCTGCAGCCTGGCCTGACATGCACAGGGCGAACAGAGGCGGTACTATCGTCCGGCGCTCGTCACCGAATCTGGGCGAACTTCGACCGCCGCCACAGCTCACCACGAGCACGCAGCGACAAAATGTTGACTGTACGGAAGTTGAGGCTGGTCGAGAGGAAGAGGCTGCCGTGCGAGCCGGCAGCAGGCTGGCTCGTCGTGGACTGCAGCGGCGACCAGGGGGTCTGAACCTCTGGAAAAGAAATTCGGCGCCGCGAACGCAGGCTTTCCCATCTTCGCTGGTTCGCCGAGGCTGGGCAGTCTCCGCCGGCCGCAGCCCGAAGACGCAGCCTTGCAGAGGACGCGTTAGCGGTCAGATGGGTCCAATTTTGAGCCTCGGAGGAGCTCCCGTTGCCTCACGGCGGCTGCTAGACGAGGGCCGGACGCCTCTCAGGCGCCGGCGACTCAACTTTGATCCGGCGGCCTATTTATTGAGGGTGGCTTCACGACTCCGGCCCTCGCACGCGCCCACACGACCCCCTGGACCGGCCTGTCCGACCCACCCCTCTCGACGCGCACCACGCGCCCGACGCAGGAGCCGCGCGGAAGTCGGCGCTCGACGTCGCCGCTCGACCTCCGCCGCGAGAGGCGTCTCGCGGGGCCTGTTCGAGCGTAGTCAGGAGCGCCGCCGCTCCCCCTGGCCATGGGGCACGTGCGGGCCCTTGCCCGTGCCGCCCGTGTGCCGACACGGACCGTTTGACGCCGTCGGTTCTCTTCACACTCGCCCGCGCCTTCGGCCCGCCCGCCACGCCTCCCGCCCCCCGCGGCGACGCCCCGCCAGAGCGATTAATTGGCCGTCGACCTCCGTCCCCTCGTCTGCAGGGGCCGCTCTGCTGACTTGAGCTCTCCGCGGCGCGATTTCTGCAGTTGAGATCGCCTCCCGCCCGCCTCCCGCCCGCCTCGCGTGCCTCTGCTCTCCCGCCCCGCCCAAGCGGCGCCGCGCACGCGAGACGCCCTCTCGAGGCGGAGCCCGTTCAATGTCGCGCTAAAAGCGTGATCGCGTCTCGTTTACGGTGCATACTCACAACCACGCACACCATGTCCCGCTCAGGCTCCTACCGGATAATCATACCCTCCACGACACCGGCGTACATGGCGACGGTCCCGTGCACCGGCGCCGTGCCGAGCCGTCCTCCTGCTCGGCAACCAGCTCCGCCGTGTCTCGATGCCGGCAGCATCCGGTGCGTCGCCGCCGGCGACACCGCCCGCTGCGGCGAGTGGCATGTGCGGTGGCGCGCCCTGCTGCGTGGCCGCCGCCGGCTCGGACGTGGCCGCGGCTGGAGCCGGGCCTGGGTCGGTCGCGGCCAGAGCCAAAAATGGAGCGCAGCTAGGGCTGCGCAGCGAACAGGAGCGAGTTCGCGCTGCGGTGCTCAGTACGGCGAGTTCGCTCTGCGGCCTGCTCGGGCTTTATCTCTCGCGTCTCGGCTGCGTTGGCTGCTAAAGTCTTTTTTATCGGTGCGTTTTAGCTGTTTTAGCAGCAAACGTCCGAATTCTGCAGCGATGACCGATCTGGGAGGCTTTCCGGCTTTGCCTTTTTTTGGTCTGGCGCTGTGGTCTCACACACGTCACAGCGATTTGGTGCGAGAGACGGTCTCAGACCCAAAGAGAATGCAGAATCTAATGTTTTTTCACACACAACACAGACACAGACACTGCGCTCCCCTCAGCTCCCGCGCTGGCAGGGAGACGCGAGCCCTGACGGAGTCCGGTGGTGGGGGCCCGCCACGCAGCTATAGCGCCGCCCTGCGCTGACATGGTTCGTGCTGAGCCGCCGCCGCCGCTCGCTCTCGAAGAGCGTCGCGCTGCTGCCCGTTCCCGGAGCGCAGAGCGCGAGTTTGGTGGTCAGGGCCTCGCCTGAGGGGGGGGGGGGGAGTGAGGACGTCACCGAGCGGGTGGGGCTGCCGGGAAGGTGGTGGGCGGGCGTGGATGCACCTCAAGTACGAGCGAGTAGCGGAAAGACCGCCCGCTACTCCGGCGGAAGAGTGCTCCCCCGCCGCCCCCTGGGTCACCCCGAGTGACCTCGCAGCCCACGCCGTGAGGCGCTGCTGCTGTCAGGGGATGTTGGGGGCGTGCAAAGCGGCTGGGAAGAGACGGCCAGGCTCCTCGCGGGCAAAAGACTGACGTGGCCGCCGCATTCAGCCTCCGGCGGGCCTCCGGCGGACGCCTGCGGCGTGACGCTCCGCGCGAACAGCCCCGTCTCGGAAGCGCTGCGGGACGGCCTCGCTTCAGCGTGCGCCTGCCGGGGTGGGGTGGTCACCAGATGAAATCGCGGCCGCAGCTGCTTCGAGGGGTGATTGAGGCCGGGCAGGAACGGCTTCTCCCGAGGTGCCCGCATCGAGTAGGCCGACGCCACAAGCAGGAGGGCTGCGTGGACCTCCTGGGCCTTCTTGGTCGGGTCGCTCCTCCTGGCATGGCGCTCGGCCTGCGAGCACGGGCGGAGCGAGCGGTGAGCGGGCATTGTGCCGCCGGGCGGGGAGCTCCGTCACCCTATCGCGGAGCTCTGGTCCCGCCCCTGGGCCGGGATGCGACCCACAATAAAACCCGTCCCACCCGAAGCGCATCTGCCGGGAACGGCCTGCTCGAAACGGAGGCGCGGCGCGGGCGGCGCGCGGGGCAAACGGGCGCACCTTGGGGGCTCCGAGGGGCTTGCGGACGGGCTTTCAGGCCAGCCGCGGACCGGCGCCGGGTTCTCTCCGCGCCGCGAGCCAGGCGGGGCCGAAGAGGAGGACGGACCGCTCAGTCTGCCATCGTGGCTCTGTGGCGCCCCAGAGACCTCGCAGGCAGGTTCAGACCCCCTGGTCCGAGCCTGGCTCGCGCTGGCATCCGGGATTGCATGGTGTGAGTGTGTGTGAGTGTATGGGGGATGCGCAGTGTGTGGGTGCTCACACCCATGTCTCACAGTGTGACGGCAGTCGCCGAGCAGTGTCGCTCACACAAGCCGCAGCACAAGTGACTGATGGCCAGTGAGGGCGAGCCCATCGCTGTCACAGCTGTGGCAGCCGCACAGTGGGCTGTGCCATCTGTGCAGAGTGTGTGAGCAGCAGAGGAGGAGCAGGCGCACATCGCTTCCAGGGAGGGGGGCGCCTTTTTTTCCACGCCCCACCCCCCCCTTAGCATGTGGTGAAGCCTCTGGGGGGGTCGGGACCCCCCCCCCTAGCATGTGGTGAAGCCTCTGGGGGGGGTCGGACCCCCCCCCTAGCATGTGGTGGGCACCCCCCAGCAGTTCGTGGGCTAGGAATAGCCGCCAGAGAGAGCCGATTTTGCCCCACAAAGTTGTGAAATCGTGGCTGAAAGTCCAATATTTTGGAGAATCTGGCCAGTCTCAAGGCTCATGTAGCTCCAACGGATAAGTTTCTTCGAAAAATGCTGCGAAATGAGTGTAAAATCAAGGGCCCGGAGGGCCCTGACCACGAGTCT
>NW_005197465.1:0-1645 GCF_000372725.1 Emiliania huxleyi CCMP1516 | reverse complement strand
GAGCAAAATGCCACGAGGAGGCAGTGTACCGGCACAGTCAAGCCGAAACATCGGGTTCTGGATGGTTTCGGCTCACACTCACCTGACCCGAGACAGGTCGCAGGCGTCGTACTGATCGCGTCGAGACCGTGTCCTGATGTGATCTGCACGGGTAAATCACGTCGGCGTCAAAGGAGCGACGTGCGACCTGTCAGAGCTTGATCTCCGATCTCAGCGGGGTCGCAGCTGCCTCTGCGCGTCCTGTGGATGTACCTTTGTCGCGCGCCGGAGACGACTCGACGCCGCTGAGATCGGAGATCAAGCTCTGACAGGTCGCACGTCGCTCCTTTGACGCCGACGTGATTTACCCGTGCAGATCACATCAGGACACGGTCTCGACGCGATCAGTACGACGCCTGCGACCCGTCTCGGGTCAGGTGGCACGACGCTCATCGCGCCCGCCAGCGCTGCCGTGCAGGCTGCCACGTCGAGGTCGAGCACGCTTCTATACGCTCGCCGAGCCTTCCTTTCCATCCCGTTAGGCAGCCTGGGAACGGTGGCGATCAGAGGCAAAGCCTACGAGGGGTGGTGGAACCACATGTCACGGCTACTGCCGGCTCGACCCCACGATAGCCTCCGAAGGCTGACTTTGCGGCACCATCATCGGACGATGTCGACGAGTTGGGTCGCTCTCGCGGTAGCCAGATGACCTCTCATACTAGGATCATCGGCCATGGCCGCAGGGAGCGCGGGGGAGGGCGCTGGATGCAACACGGAGCTCCGTTGGAGACGTTTTCAAGATTAGCGTGTCAGAGTGAAATGGCACTAGCCACAACCACATGAGATCGATATATCAAATCGTACCATGTATGATGTATCCATGAGCATGCGACCATGTGCATGTCGGCGAAAAGAGCACATAAATCATAAATAAACAAGACGTGAAGCCCCTGACGCATGAGCATGACCATGAGATCCATGTCGAAGAGGAAATAAACACAAAACGTGTCTCCTGTGGTCCTGTGGAAAACAAAAACGTAAGCGCACTTAAAAAGTCTAAAGAAACCCCTGACCGCCTGAGGGCTGCACTCTCCAAGTACTCTCATCTGCTATGCTAGTCTGACAGGAACTAACACTGTCTGCCGTGGAGAGAGGGAGGGCAGAAAGGTGCGCGCCCAAGCCGATTGCGCTCGGGGAGAGCAATTCTTCGCCCTGCTCAGCCACACTTCTCGAGGTCTGCCGGCGTGGCGGCGGTGGAGGCCACGGCGGCGGAAGCGGAGGTGGCGGGGGGCGGAGGTGGCAGCGGCGCGCGCGGAGGTGGCAGCGGCGGGCGCGTGGTGGAGGTGGTGGAGGCGCGGGGCCGCGGAAGCCGGCCTCGGCGCGAGAGCGCGCTGGCGGCCGGCGCGGCGCGGAGGTGGTGGACCGCTCCTTGCGTCACTCGCCGCCGACTCCCATATCCTCCTGGAGCGCCCGGAGCTGCGCCATCTTCGCAATAAAGTCGCCGTCGGGCTCGCCAGAGCCGCCCAACTCCTCCTCCTCCTCGTCCTCGTCGTCGTCAAAATAGTCATCCCCGCCGCCTGCGCCGCCTGCGCCAAAGAATTCAGCTTCGACGTGCTCGGCATACCCGAGCCTCACCGCAAGCTCCTCCTCCGCGTTCACCTACGCA
>NW_005197466.1:0-1498 GCF_000372725.1 Emiliania huxleyi CCMP1516 | reverse complement strand
GCCCCCCTCCCCAAATTCCCTATAAGATTCTTTGGAAAAAAAAGGACCCGGGGGGGGCTCCCACACCCCCGGATTTGGCCCACCAATTTTCTTTTTTGAACCCTCGCCCCCCTTAGGAAAATTCCCGCAATGGGAAAAAGGGCCAAACCTTCTCTCGGAAGAATTAGTATCCAACCAATTTGGTAAATACCCCCCCCAAAAATAACCCCTCCCTGCGAGCACGCTCCTTGCGAGCACGTATCATCCTCAAGCATCTCTTTTTCATGCGCCATTTTTGGCCCTGCTCTCCCTTGAGCCCCTCAATCAACAACCACACAATCATCTAGCGGATCATCATTTAGCGGCCGATGCATTGTGATGCGAGGCTTCACTGTCCAGTTAAGAATTAGCCGGATGAGGCTTCGGCCACCGAGGCTTCGGCCAACGAGGCTTCGGCCAACGAAAAAGAAAAATCCTCGCCCTCCGCCCGCCCTTGCCTCCGCCCAACCCTCCGCTCTCCGCTCTCGCCCTCCGCCCTTGCCCTGGCTGGCCTGGGTGGCATCTCCTCATCATCACGCGCCAAGTGGGAGGGAAGTGGACGGGGCCCTGAGCCGACCTAGCCCTAAACGGAATGGGGCGCCCAACACGTGCCCGGATTACTGTGCCTCCCCCGGGTGCAGCCTTTCGGTTCGTGAAGGGTCGGTGCGTGTCGTGACCCCCTGGAACACCCGTACCCCCGCACCATCTCCGTCGCGTGGTTCTACAACCTTAACCATCACCGGGAGGCGGCCAGGGCTTCATAGACTCGGTCGAGAGACCCCAGATTGGCATCCATGCCTCTCTGGACAGGGTGGCCCGCCACAAGGACCCCAGGAATTGCGACTCGCCGCTTTCCTCCCGCTGTGATTCTGTGTGAGCTCTGTGTCTTGATTTGCCAACAATATACCTACACACGACATCATTTTAAAGTTTTTGTTTTTGCCAACAGCATTTTCCTGGACGGTCCTTCGGCCGAGTCTCGCGGGCACCACACCAAATGGCCTGCAACCACGCCTCGCTCGCGACGCGGACGCGGTACACGCGGCTTGACCTCGAGAGGCCTCGCCGCTGCGCCTGCGGCGTGGCGGCGCTCGCGGTGGCGGCTTCGCTGGCGGCAGTCGCGGCGCTCGCTGCGTCGCCGCTCGCGAGGAGTGGTGGCGTCGTGGCGGCCTGGAGAACCGATTCGGCGGCCGCCAGCTCGGAGCCGGCGGCCCGGCCTCGCGGCGCTGTCAGCGGAGCGGCCACCGGCGTGCAGTTTGTCGTCCGAGGCGAGGCGCAGCAGGTCGTGAGGTCTGTGGGAGGTTGGCTCAACTACACGCTCGATGTGACGGAGGGAGTCTTCCTCCTCCCGCGCGGCATCTCCTTCGCCACGCGCCTGTACAACGGCGTCTCTCCCGCACCGCTGCTGCTCGCGAGGCCGGGAGACCGCATCAGGCTGCGGTTGCGGAACCGGCTCGGGCCAGACGTCGCGTCGCCAAAC
>NW_005197467.1:0-1498 GCF_000372725.1 Emiliania huxleyi CCMP1516 | reverse complement strand
GGACGGGGAGAACACAACGAAGGGACGTCCGAAACGCAACACAAGAAGGGACGCACGGACGTGTCCATCACCGGGATGAGATCGGGAGATACACATATCTGCCGAATACTCCGGCTGGCATAGTTTGTCGCCGATCTGCAGCGGTTAGAACCTCGCGACGGGCTAGGTAGCCGCCCATCGGAGCGCCGCCTCGCCGGGGTCTCGGCTCTGACGAGCCATGCTAGCTCCGGCCGCAGCCCCGCCGACTAGGTCCAGCCCTGGGTGGCGCAGATCTGACGTTTTGTGTCTGTAAGTATAAAGATGAGAGTGAGGTTGAACCGGACCCAATCAAAGTCGGCGGGTTTCCAGGCTCCAGGGGGGATATGACGAAAAACGGCGGGCGCATTTGGGCACATGATGGGGAGAACTCTGTGGTGGACCCGCTGGGCGAAAGGACTAAGGAGCTCGCAGACCGTTGTGCCTCACGATGTCATCGAGCGGAGCGAGTGCGAGCGCGGCGGCCAAGCAGCGGCACCAGGAGCAGCTGCGAGCTGACACGAGCGCGCTCGTCGATGCGGCGAGGGGGCAGAGGCAGATGCCTGAGCTGCCGCCGTACGTGCCAGAATTTGACCTCGCGTTCATGTCTCAGATGCTGGGCGGTGGAGCCGTCCGGTCGGAGCCAGAAGACCCAGCCACTGGCGACGACGAGACGATGATGCAGGAGGCCGCCGTCGACATTGCCCTCCAGCTTTTCACGGATGACGGCGGGCTGCAAGCGCTGCTCGCATCTGATGAACCGAGTGCAGAGAGGGTTGCACTGGAGGGCGCCGACAACGCGCTTGTAAAGTATAGAGATGAGAGTGAGGTTGAACCGGACCCAATCAAAGTCGGCGGGTTTCGGAGGGGGGAGGGATATGACGAAAAACGGCGGGCGCATTTTGGGCACATGACTGGGAGAACTCTGTGGTGGACCGCCAGAGCGCCACCCGCTGGGCGAAAGGTTCTCGCAGACCGTTGCTTCCTCACAATGTCGTTGAGCGGAGCGAGTGCGAGCGCGGCGGCCAAGCAGCGGCACCAGGAGCAGCGGCGAGCTGACACGAGCGCGCTCGTCGATGCGGCGAGGGGGCAGAGGCAGATGCCCGAGCTGCCGCCGTACGTGCCAGAATTTGACCTCGCGTTCATGTCTCAGATGCTGGGCGTTGGAGCCGTCCGGTCGGAGCCAGAAGACCCAGCCACTGGCGACGACGAGACGATTGACATCGTCAGATCGATGTTTTTCTCGTTGTTTTGTCGCTCGCTCCGCTCGCCACCTCCGTAGTCCGGCCATGGCCAGTACCCCGCGTCTCAGTGAGACGCGGGGTACCATCCAACTCCGGTCGACGGGCTCGAATGCGCTCAGCCTCAGGAGGGACAAAACCGCGCGAATTCTGCACGCCTCGCTGCACCGCTGGCTTGACTGAATCAGGCAGCAGCAGGCTGCTGCTGCTGCCACAGCAGCAGTCTGCTGCGGCCCTAATAC
>NW_005197468.1:0-1498 GCF_000372725.1 Emiliania huxleyi CCMP1516 | reverse complement strand
CAGCGAGCTTGACTTGCGGGAGCTGCGCGAGGCGGGCTGCCACGGCGTCATCTTCGACAAGGACAACACGCTGACTGCGCCCTACTCCGACGAGGTGCACCCGCGCCTGGCGGGCTCGCTGCGGAGGTGCGTCGAGACCTTCGGCGCCGAGCGCGTGGCGGTGCTGAGCAACTCTGCTGGGACGCCAGACGACCCCGGCGGTGTCGCTGCGGACGCGCTGGAGGCGGCGCTTGGCGTGCACGTGCTGCGACGGCGGCACAAGAAGCCGCGCGGGATCGAGAGCGTGCAGCGTCACTTCCAGTGTGACGGCACGGCGCTGCTCATGGTGGGCGACCGCTACCTGACCGACGTCGTCTTTGGAAACATGCACGGCATGCTGACGGTGCACACGCAGCAGCTCACGACGGAAGGCGACAACCGCGTCGCCCAGGCAATGCGCCGGGCCGAAGACTGGCTCGTGGCGCGATACGTGCGTCGCGGAGTGCGCGCTCCACCGCACCCGCTCGCCCTGAACTCGTGGGGGCCAGGCGGGGCGCGCGGACGCAGCTGACGAGGAATGGTACCCGGGGAGGAGGAATGGCAGCCGGGTACTCTCATTTCCTTTTTAGCCCCCGCTACCCAGTGCGACGTAGCGGGGCTACGACTACGTTTACGGAAACATATTCCTAGGTCCCGCGAGCTGTGAACACCTCACCCTCTCACAGACCAGCGCATAGCCGCGCCTTACGTCTCACGAGGTATTTTCTTCTCATAAGAGGGCTCCCGCGGCGATCAACACCGCAACTCCTTTTCTAAATTTCAGGTGCAGGTGGTAGAGCGTGCCGTCGTCCGACTCCCAGCAGCTGATGACGCGCGAGATGTCGGTGTCGCGGAATTCGTGCGTACCGTCGCCGTTGGGACGGTCGTTGCTCGCGCCGTTGGGAAACGCAAGGCGCACCTTTTTGTTTTGAAGACCTCGATACTTAGCGCACTGCTCGGGCGAGAGCTCAAACACGTGCCGCGTCTCGTCTTCGCCGCCGGCTACGCGCACAGACACAGTGCGCGGCAGCGCCGACACGTCAACCCGCGTGTACGTCAGCGACGGGTCCCGCACGCCGCACGAGGCGCATGCGTGCAGCGGCAGCGCGTGCGCCATGCGCTCGTCGCTCCACTCGCCCAGCAGCCGCCGCTTCGTCTCGTCGGAGACGTGCACGCAGCGCTGCAGCAGCGCCGCCGTCTCGTCCTCGGGCCGCTCCAGGTCCATGACGACGTTCGTCGAGGCGTGGAAGCGCGTCTCCAGGTCGATGGCCGCCTGCTCGGCCGCGGCGAGCTTGCCCTGGTCGACGCACATGCCGCACACCGCGTGCGCCGGGCAGCCGCACTGGCCGCGTTGTGGGCGCACGGTCTTGGCGACCGCCGGCGCTGCGCGCCGGTCGTGCTGCTCACGCTGCCGGCGGCGCTGGTCGCGCGCCTGCCGATCGCGCGTGTTCGCGGCGGCTGCATCTCTTGCTCGTTCGCT
>NW_005197469.1:0-1498 GCF_000372725.1 Emiliania huxleyi CCMP1516 | reverse complement strand
GCAAACGCTGCTGTCATAGCAACTCGTAGACGTATTACACACACAAAGACTCGTAGCAACTCACAGACGTATTACACCCACAGAGACTCATTGCAAGGCGAACCAGTGCCCTCCTCAGGCGGCCCAACCCTCACGCCGGGCGGCTCTCCTCTGATCACTTGTTTTGCGGTTTTTACCCCTCGGGGGCCGCCTCCCGTCCCCACCCCCCGCCCCACTCGATGACCCAGGAGCCCCACGGCATTCAAAGTGCAAGCACCGGCCCGGTGCCGTGGGTGAGCAACCTGCACCCCACTCCCTCCCTCCCAGACACAACCCGCACAACCCCCACAGCGTGGACGACTGCGTGTTCAGAAACACCAAGCAGCGAGGCGAGGGTGAAGGGGTAGGGGGCTGTGTGGGGCAGAATCTTCATCCGGCTTATCTGTGACTACTCCATCATGGGTGATGCTCTGATAAACCCTCCGGATCTTCGACAAAGGTCGGATATTTCTTTTTTCAAAGTGCAAGGTGTGAATAAGAGGTTTATGATAGGGCTACTACGACGAACTATGCGGCAATCGACTGGGCGCCTGGCGCCCGACCACCCCGAGGCTAAGTGTAGAGCGACCCTCTAGCCCTACTACCCAACCATTGCCCTAACGCCTAAGCCCTAACTGTGCCCACAGTCCACGACAGAGGGTGAGAGAGAGAGATTATTAGACATACCAAAAACTCTAACACTCACACGTCATTTGGAGTTTTGTTTGAGGGTGCGAGGCGCCCTGCAGCCTGCAGCCGCCGCACGGCCTCGCCCCGCTCCTAGTTGAGCGCCACGTTGCGCAGGCGCGGGCCGAGGTCGTCGGCGCCCTGCACCGCGCCCTTGAGCAGCTCCTTGTCGAGGCACTTTGAGAGGATCTCGTACGAAGACTCGTCGTCCACCGCGCAGCGCGAGGGCGACGTCTCGTCCACAGAGTACTTGAGCCGGTCCAGGTAGAAGCGCATCGCCCCTGCGGCAGAGGCGGGGCGGGCTGGTTCGGGCGGTGGTGTAGGTGAGGGCGGCGGTGAGGGCTGTTCAGCATGACAGCGGGCGCTAGGGCGGTGGCTGTCAGAGCGCGGCGGCGGCGGCGGCGGCGGGGGGGGGGGGGGGGGGGATTCCCATCCCCCCCTCTTTGTTCTTGAAGACGGGCAGCATCATGAACTGCATCTTGTGCTTTTTGGCGAGGAGCTCGAGGAGCTGCATCACAAATTTGCCGAGCCCCTTGCCGCGGTACTCTTCGGCCCCGAAGAAGAACGGGCCTCCAGCGGGAGGGGGGTGCCAAAGGGTGCGAAAGGTGGGCCCGTGGGGGCGGGAAAGCGGGGGATGCCTGGACCTCTCTCGGAGGTGTCCCCCCCCCGCCGTGAGCTGCAACTCCTAAACATAAAGGACGGGGCCCTCCCCCTCGAGGATTCCGCGGTACATGCAAAAGCCCGCGGGGGATGGGGGGGCGTCCTCCTGTCCGCTCGGCCCCAGGATGAGGAA
>NW_005197470.1:0-1498 GCF_000372725.1 Emiliania huxleyi CCMP1516 | reverse complement strand
CTCGAGCTCGACCAGGCCGTCGCGGCGGCCGGCACGGCGGAGCGCGCCGCGCCCAAGCCGCCGCCCAGCGACAAGCCGCCGACGAGATGACAGCAGACACCATTTCGTCTTGGGCTGCGCGCTCTCTTTCGCGGCAGTCCGCTGCCGACGGCACACGCGTGCGTGCTCGATACGTCTCTCGGGCGGCGGGCTCGAGCGGGCGCCGGACCGGGCGCGGCGTGATACGTCGTAGATCTACACCACTTTGACGCTTGTGTACGATACGTTCTTGTTTTTGACTGGACACCTCCGAAACTGTCAGCAAACTGTCACCTCTCTGGGACTGGGTCAGCGCGCAGGCAGGGTCGTCCTCGTCTTGAGAGTCGCTTGTTTGTCTTGAATGTTGAAAGCGAGCCGCACCGCTCTTTGTGCGACCGGACAGATCCCCGCAGCGCACGTTCGACGTTAATAGGGGATGATAGGGTCGATTCTGCATGGTCTAGCGCATGGTACAGGACGCCTCGTTTTACTTTACCTTGACTTTGCGCCAGAGATATCACACAGACACACTCTTCTGGTCTTCTCACAGCGGCTGATTCACTGCTGATCCACAGCGTGACACACACCCTGCGCGCCTGCGAGCCGACACGCGAAGAACGCAAGCCCCCCCCCACACTGGGCAAACCAGCCGATTTCCCTCCCGCTAAATCATCACGGCCCCGTAACACCCTCCGCGCGCGGTCAAAGGCTTCCCAGGGCCGGTCCATGACATGAACCGATAGACACAAGCAAAAAAAACCGCACCTCTAAGCTTCTCGGGCACCCCGAGGCCCATACGACGCCCCGGCGGGCCCCGGCGGAGGTCCGGCGCGGCGCTCCAAATCCGCACTTCGCGAGCTTCTACGGGCGTTCACGCGGCCTCTCCGCCTCGTGAGGCACACCCCACACCCACCACGAGTCCTGGGGCCGTGGGCGGACCTCTGGCCGCGGCGCCCGGAGCTTTGGTCGTCGAATATCGGCCGCCAACTAGGCCATCGAGCGAACGTGTCCGGAGAGGCTCTCGGATGGGTCCGGCAGCGGTCCCATGGACCCAGAAGCTCGCCCCGGCGGAGCACTCACGGCTCGGCCCCCGCCCCTGGTCACCCAGACGTGCCCTTGGACAGCCGTAGGGGCTCGGATGACGACGTTGGCGCCCGCGACGACGCCCTCCCCGACGACGTCGCATCGCATCTGGGGACTACTCGGGCGGCGCGGCGGCGCGGATGATCACATGGATTGGGACTCTGAGCGATGGCAGAGGCCTTTTACTGCAAACGAGGACGCCCCGCGTGCCGCGAGGCCCCGTTGGCCGGGAGTGGTGAGTGGGACCATAAACAAGCCCTATATCCCCTACCGCGACCAGCCCACACACAGCCCAAACCGCTGCCAAACCGGCCCTGGTCACGCAGGCGGGGAGGCTGCCAGGGCGCCCAACAATCCCTCACGACGCCACACGGGCATCACGGCCCGTCCGCGGCCC
>NW_005197471.1:0-1498 GCF_000372725.1 Emiliania huxleyi CCMP1516 | reverse complement strand
ACTCGTCGGCTCCATCGTCAGTGGCACACTCGGCGTGGACGTACGGTACAACGGAGGAGCTCGCGGTACGCTGACATACTCTGCGTGCGGATGGATGTGTGAGGGGGGAAGGGGGGGGGGGGGGGGAGTGGCGCGGCACGCACACAACGGGCGCCGACCGCGACACGCCTCTCTGAGTGGCGAGCGGGGTGGAACGGGGGTGGGGGCGCGCCTCTGGAGATCGAGGCGAGTGGCGGAGACACACTCTGAGGGCAGGACGGGGTGGGGTTGGGAGAGGAGACAGCAGTGAGCGGCGGCAATCGGCGGCCAGCGGGCGCGCCGGCGACCGAGCGCGACGCGCACCAGCTCAAGTCGTCGAACGAGGGTGTCGTCCCTGCAGTGGCACACGAGGGAGTGAGCGGCGGCCGGTCTCGGCGTCGACATCGCGTGCGAGGAGAGCGGACGGGCGGACGAAGGCGGCAGAGGGCGTTACCCTGTGTGGCGGACGGGCGTCCAGACTTCACCCGGAAGCTCCAGACTTCACCCACAGGACCACACCTACCTGAGTGCTCAACGTGGGAACCCGGGGCCCGAGGGATGCACAAACCGGCTCCACGCATGATCAGGTCCTCCTCCTCCTCTCTCTCCTCTCTCTCCGAGAAGGAGTCGCCCGCGGCCGCCGTCGCGGGCTCCGCCGCGGCGCAGGTTCGCTCACCACACGACACACAATGCCCGGCGGCTGTCTCAACCCTGACCGACTCCGACATTAGGCCTTTCTCGCCTCCATCAGCCTCACATCCCAACCGGCTGCGACTCGTCATCGCTGCTGCGCCCGCGCCGGAGCCGCCTCGCGCACCGCAGGGCGGTGCTCACAACCGCCTGCAGCCACGGTCGGCGCGGCCGGTCTCTGCGTCGCCGCAGGCGAGGCGGGCAGCGCGTCGAGCGGCTGCAGTGCGCCGTGCGGCTCCGACCTCGACGCGGGAGGCGGCGCAGGTCCATCCGACGCTATCGGCTGCGGCGGCGACGCTGACGGCGGCGGCGACGAAGCGTGCTCTGGCGGCAGCTGCGCAGGCCGCGATGCTGCGGCCGCTGCGGCGCCCACCAACCGGGCCTCGCCTCAAGGGTTGAGTTGGCCATTGAGTGCATTCGTTCCTGATAGGCGCTCGCCTTCCTGTCCGGCCTTCTGCTCGAGGCGCCAGGCTCTCGCTCCCTGTCTGCAGACCTCGAGGAGGCGCGCGCCTAGCAGGAACGAATGCACTCAATGGCCAACTCAACCCTTGAGGCGAGGCCCGGTTGGTGGGCGCCGCAGCGGCCGCAGCATCGCGGCCTGCGCAGCTGCCGCCAGAGCACGCTTCGTCGCCGCCGCCGTCAGCGTCGCCGCCGCAGCCGATAGCGTCGGATGGACCTGCGCCGCCTCCCGCGTCGAGGTCGGAGCCGCACGGCGCACTGCAGCCGCTCGACGCGCTGCCCGCCTCGCCTGCGGAGACGCAGAGACCGGCCGCGCCGACCGTGGCTGCAG
>NW_005197472.1:0-1498 GCF_000372725.1 Emiliania huxleyi CCMP1516 | reverse complement strand
CGAGGTTCGGGATGGGGCGCATGATGACGTGGTCCGTCTCGAGGATGAGCACATAGTCACTCGTCTTTCGGATCTCTGCGAGGAGGGTCGTGCTCTCCATCAGCTGCTTGACCGAGTTTGGCCTGTTGAGGACGCCAAAGTGGAAGTGCGACGCCAGCACCTGCGCGCTCAGCTCCACCGTGAAGAGCGTCGGGATCTCGCCTTCGAGCCCGTCGGGCCGCCCGCCGGCTGTCGCGCACAGCCGCGTGAAGGCCGCCATGTCGGTGCACTTGCCGCCGGCCGCGGAGGCCTTCTTCCAATGGTGGTACATGATGCGCGCCTGCCACTGCTGATAGACCGACCCCGTCGCCGTCAGCACGGTGTGGTAGGGACGCCGCCCAGGGCAGCCGTCGTCGGCAGCGGCGGCGGCGGTGGCGGCGGCGGTGGCGGCGGTGGCGGCGGTGGCGGCGGGCGCCGGCAAGACCGCGGCAGCGGCGGGCGTCGCCGTGGCTGCGACTTTGGGCCGGAGCGATGCGTCCGCTCGCAGCTGCTCCACCGCGGCCAAAAGCCGATCCAGCCGCTCCTCTGCCCGCTGGCTCGACGCCGCCATCTGCCGGAGGGCCGTCATCTGATGCTCGGTGCGCGCAGCCGCTTCGGTCCGCTCGGCCATCGACGCCTGCGCCGAGGTCATCGAGCCGAGCGAAACGAGCGCAGCGCACAGAATCAGCGCCAGCAGGGCGCCCTGCAGCGAGTTCATGACTTGCGGCGGATTTCGCGCCGCAGAGAAGAATTTACGCGGCCGGTACACCACGGGTGCCGCCTAAGCGACTCCTGCGAGGACGGCGAGGCACTTAGCTCCGTGCACTCGACCGCCCTCGCCGCAGGCAAGCTCATTCACAATCTGCTCTGCGATGGCCGTGTGAAGAACGACTGAGATACGCTGCTTCTGCAGCCCTAGCCAGTTCTTGGTGTGGTCCAAGTCACGAAGTCACCTCATCGAGGTACTGGGCCCGCGTCAGTTTGTTCTGCAGCACGTTCGCCGCCTTCCACAGGATCTCGCCAACCCCCTTCCCGAACCCACCGAACGACTCGAACAGCAGCAGCTGCACGCCGACGTCCTTGTCCTCCCTGGCGTAGCGATACTCGCCGCCATAGGACGGTATGCGGCGGTCGCCGCCCACCACCCTCCCCCCCCCTAGTATGCCATCGACCCGTCCCCTGCTCCCTCTCGCCCTTGCTCTTCCTCTCCCCCTCCATGCCCTCGCCCCCGTACCCCTCACCCTCCCTTCCCCCCCCCCTCTCCCTCCCCCTCACCTCCCTCTCCCTCCTCGCAGTAGGGCCCATGCCCCATGACCATGTTCCGGTAGAATGATTCGGTGTTGCCGAAAGCGACAAAAGCGCCCTTCCGACCGTGCTCCCCGCTGCTGGTGAGGGGGCAGACCTTGACATCGCCGGAATAGCGCTTGCCGCCCCTGCCAATGTTGTACGCGTCCACGTCGGGTTGTTTGTTGTAACTATC
>NW_005197473.1:0-1499 GCF_000372725.1 Emiliania huxleyi CCMP1516 | reverse complement strand
CGGCGGCGCTCGAGGAGAGCGCGAGGCTGGAGGAGGAGAGGCGGGCGCCCGACGAGCAGGTGTCGTCCTCTTTGGCTGCAGAGAGGCCGCCTTCGGTGGAGGAGGAGGAGCCACCAGCCGACTTCGTCTGCCCGATCACGACCGAGGTCATGAGCGACCCGGTGATGGCGGCCGATGGGCATGCTTACGAGCGGACGGCGATCGAGCGCTGGCTCGCGACAAAGTCGACGAGCCCTCTGACGGGCGGCGAGCTCGAGCACCCATACCTCACCCCCAATTACATGCTGCGCCGGATGATCCGGGACTGGGACGGGGCGCGGAAGGCAGCGTGACCGGGCTCGTAATCGCGCCCCATCCCTCGACCCCATCCCAGGGGTGTGCATGCGGACTGTACCTCACAGTTGTGACGCGGGAGCGGCGTATACGACCGTACGAGGGAAGCACACGGCGTCCTGTGAGCGACACGCCGTACGCATCCATGATCCAAGTAAGACGTCCATACTGTCCCGTTTTGCTGTTCACAGGTAGGGACGGCCTCTGAGGCAAAGTCAACCACCCCACCACCTCCCTACCTCCTCCCACAGGCAAACCTTCGGCTCCCGCTCAGAGGCTCGCCGCGCCCGTGCGGCGCGCCGAGGCGGCGCCGAGGCCGGCGCCTTGCACCCGGCCCGCGGCCGGCACCGCCTCGCCCCACAACTGACCGCCCTGCGGCCCCTGCGCAGGCGTACCACAGGCGTCGCTCAAAAAGCGACGCCGGGTGTGGGCTGCTCCCTTGACCCGTCACCCGCCGCGCCCTCGCCCGGCCGCCTCACCGCTCACGGAGCGTGCTCGCCGCCGCCGCCGCGCGTCCCGCGCCGCCACGCATGCCCCTTGCCCTGACGCGCGCTCTGTGCAGTGGCGCAGAGCGCGCGTCCCTGGCACAGACGGAGCAGCGGCCGCGCCAGCGGTCGCTGCTCCGCCCCCCCGTCGCGCGCGCCGCGCGCGCGCTGCCGCCGCCGCCGCCGCCGCCGCCCCCTCCTCGCCGTCTTCCCCACCCTACCCTCTGTTGCGCGCGCCGCGCAGCCGCGCTGCGCGCCCCCGCCCCCGAAGGCGGCGGCGGTCCAAAGCGCCCGTTCCCCTCCAGGAGAGCCGACAAGGAGGAATCCATGCATGGGAGGCGCAGTCCTTCTACAGCGACACATATAGCAACACATGAGAGTGAGACAGAGCCCCGGCAGCGCGGGCCAGCGGGCGCGCGCGCAGCCAGCCCGCAACAGGCGTTTCAAACAGCAAACGGGACGGCCTGCGCAGCCTCTAACTATTCGTCGGATTTATGTGAGGGTAATGACTGCACTCCAAGTGCTCCAAGGACGGGTTCTCTCTCGAGGTTCTCGAGGTGGATATCCTTTGGCCGCGTTGGGTAGCGTACTAGCGAGGATTGGTGTAACCCGAGCCACGGAGGCGTGTTTTCTGACGGCTGACCGTCAGTGCACGGAGTTGCCACTTCTCCGACTGCCCCG
>NW_005197474.1:0-1499 GCF_000372725.1 Emiliania huxleyi CCMP1516 | reverse complement strand
TGACGACCGCACGAGCAACACCAGACACAAACAAGCTCACAAGACACACAGCCAGCTGGCTGCCACACACCCTGAGTTGGCGTACACATAACTCAAGGCCGCGCCCCCCCCCTGTCGCCTCCCCCAGCCAAGGTGCCGAAGGAACAAACAAGGGCACAACAACCAACACAACAGACGACAGGCGAGGGGCGAACGCGTGAGGCTAGAGCAGGCTTGCTCGTCCTCTAGCAATCTCCGCCGACCGCGAGGCCGGACTAGACCGTGTGTGGGGTCGTGTGAGGTGTCTCTGGTCACTCTCCTCAGAGGCTAGCCGCCAGCCGCTAGCCCTATCTCGCACTCACTGGCGGTGACAATTCTATGGGTGAGCGTATGCGAGTAGAGGCGCGTGAGCCGATTCTAGATCGCTGCCATTGTTTAGGCACCATTGGGCTTGTATTATTGAGGTAGGTAGGTAGAAAGGTGAAGAACAGCCAGGCTCGGACTGGACACCAACGCGGTATGGGTGGACGCTGGACAGATGATGACGACACGCACGAGCGACACACAGACACAAAAGGCTCACAAGACACACAGCCAGCTGGCTGCCACACACCCTGAGTTGGCGTACACATAACTCAAGGCCATATCCTCCCTGTCGCCCCCCCCAGCACTCCAAGGTGCCAAGAGAAACAAACAAGAGCACAACAAACAACAGACGACAGGAAGTGACATGTGAGGCTAGAGCAGCATGCTCCACCTCTAGCAATCTCGCCGGCCGCAAGGCACGGACGAGACCGTATGTGGGGTCTAGTGACTTCTTTGGCGCCTCTAAAGAATTTTTGCAAAAAGAATGTTGCCGTTTCCGCGCCACCCGCGGGGGGCGGGTAGGCCATCCCGCACAATGGCAGCCTCGGCGTTCATCGCTGTGCGCGGCATCGAGTACACGCTGGGCCTTACCGCGGACGAGGCGGCGCTGCGGATCGACCTGCAGCAGGCCGACGGCGGCCACATCTGGAGCGCGACCTTTGATTCCCACTGTGCGTGCGGCCCTCCCGCGACTCCTGCGCTGCCTGGCTGGCGGCTGGCCGGCGGCGGGTGCCCGGCCGGGCAGGCGCTCACGGCCCGCGCCGCCGCGCCGTACCCGCAGATGTGGAGGAGATCACTCGCAAGACGGGCAGCTTCAAGCGCTTCGGCGCCTTTGTCTCGATGCTCCGCCGAGCGCTTGCCGCCGACGCGACGGACGCGGAGAGCCTGAAGATCGACGTGCTCACGTACGCGGACCTGCAGGTGCTCAAGCAGCGCCGGGCGGGAGGCGCTGCGGCGCAACCGCAGCGCACGCAGCCCGCAGCGGCGGCGGCAGACTCTGCGCAGAGGCGCTACGTCATTCTGACGCACTCGACGGCGCACGACCGGACTCACTTCCCGCTCCCCCTGCCCCTGATCGCACCTCCTCCGCCGCCGATGCCACCGCCGCCGGCGACGCACCCCTTCCCGCCGCCGTCCCTTCACCAACGGCCCCG
>NW_005197475.1:19083-30352 GCF_000372725.1 Emiliania huxleyi CCMP1516 | reverse complement strand
CCCGCGGGCGGCGACACCAAGCCGCTCGACCTCATCGCGCCGGCGGACGGCCCCTGGCCCGTCAACTGCGCCGAGCTGCCTGAGCTGTGCGAGGTGGTGAAGAAGGTGGCGGTGGGGCGCGCGGTGATGGCGGCGGTGCTACCGCGCCCCCGCGGCGGGGCGGCGGCGCGGAGGCGTCTGCTCACGCCTCCCCGCGGGCACAGGTCTCCAACTCGAACATCCTGCAGATGCTCGGCCAGTTCGTCGACGTCGTCCAAAAGGTCGGCGTGCCGAACTTCCTCGTCGTCGCGCTCGACGAGCGGACAAAGCAGTTCCTCGACGGGCGAGGCTGCCCCTCGTACCGGCGCAGCCTGCGCGCGCGAGGCGGCGGCACGGACAACCACGCGACCTCGTCGCTCAAATTCCAAATTCTCGCCGAGATGCTGTCGGTGCGGCGTGGCTGCCCCGCCCTGCCGCGAGGGGAGATGTGGGGAGATATGGGGAGAGATGTGGTGACTAGGGGTGGGGTGCGGATAGGTGGGCGTGTCGGTCCTCCTCTCCGACGTCGACATCGTCATCACCAAGGACCTGCTCGGCCTCCGCAGAGAGACGCGGCGCGAGAGGTGCGCCTCTTCACGCCTCGTCCGCGTGAGCAGGACCCGTTCCTCGGCCTCTACCGCGACACGGACGTCGAGGGCATGACGGACGGGTGGGACGACCGCACCGCCTACGGCCACGTCCTGCCGACGGCGATGCCCGGCTCGAAGGAGCCTCCCCTCGCCTCCCTCCGGCTGGTGGCGCGCAACTCGGGCCTCTTCTACCTCGGCCGCCACGCGACCCTCGCCCCCGGCTGGGCCAGCCCCGCCTCTCTTCACGCCCGCAGCCGTGAGCAGGCGCGACGCGGCCCTCGCTGCGGCTGATGCAGATCCTCGCCCGCCGCGTGGCCGCGGAGGCGGTCTGGGACCAGAGCGCGTACAACCAGGAGCGTCCGAGAGAGAGCCGCGGTCGGCCGCGCGAGGCCCGCCCTGACGCGCCCCGCCTCGCGTGTGCGCAGGAGATCTTCCGGCTGGCGTACGGCTCGCACGAGGTTGCGGGCGTCACCGTCCGCACGATGAACTACATGTGCTTCCTCAACACAAAGTTCCTCTTCAAGCACATGCGCTCCGACGCCGCCCTCGCCGACCGCAGCCGCCACGTGCCAGTCTCGTGCCACGTCAACTACCACCCGGAGAAGGAGGCGAGGATGGTCTCCATCAAGGCGTTTTACCACGGCGGCGACGACGCGGCGCTCAAGCCTTGGAACGGCGGCGAGGGGCGCAACACGGGCGGCTGCTCGGGCAAGGTCGGCGTCAACACCGACCGCATGCCGCCGCTCGGCGACAAGGGCTATAAGGACTTCAAGCTGGGCGACTCGCTCCTCGCCGCAAACGAGGAGTGGTCGTGGAGCGGAGAGGGAGGCGGCGTCCACTTCCGCGCAGGCGGTGCGCTCTCCTCTCCGTGGGGGGAAGGGACGTGGGGTCCTGTGCCGTCGCCGTGGCGCAAGGACTCGGTGTATGTGGCCCTTGGCGGGCAAACCTACCTGCTGATGTTCCTCTCCGAGAAGTGGGCGTTCACCGCCGTCCGCTGCTCCGACGAGGAGGTGTCATTCGGCCAGCTCAAACGGCGAGACACGCCGCAGAGGCGGCTCGTGTGGTGACAGTTAGTGGCCCTGTGAGAGGTGCGGGCGGAGACGAGACATCCCGCTCGTCGTGTTTGTGGGTGTGTCAGAGTCGGTAAAGAAAGACGGAAGCTGACAGCCAAGTCAAGCTAGGGGGTGGGAGGAGGACAGAGTCCCCACCCTGCAGAGCAAGGATCTTGGAAGGACGATCAGGGCGCAGAAAACGCAGGCGCTTCTTTCTTTTGCCCGATTTTGCCTGTCCTGTCCCATTTCGCCTCGCACAACGCATATCGCCAATAAGTCCGCCGCTCAAGTGCGCTCGGTTGCCATTCCCTGTGTCCTGCCCCGCCCTTCGCAAGCTTCCCACTCGCCGCCTAATGAGCTGCAGCATCCGTCGCCCGCGCCACTACTGCCCGGACGGCAGCGCGCTCGCGGCGAGACACGATGTGTAAGAATGCCCCAGAACGATGACCGCCACTCGATTCCCTGCTGCTGCCCCGCTACCCTCGTCACTGCCACACCCACTGCGCCCGCACGCCACCGCTCCACCTTATTTCCCGCCCCCGCCGCCGCCGTGCCTTCCTCTGCATATACCGCCGCCCGCAACCTCCGTCCGCTTCTCGCCTAAGGCGCGGCCGATCGCCATGGTGCTCAACCTCCTCCTGGTCCCTCTCCAGTCGCACGCCTTCCCCACCGGCGGACTGTGCCTCGACTCGGAGCGCGTGGTGCACGCCACCGGTCAAGTCGCTCTCGGAGTCTCCTTCGACCAAACCGGCTTCGAGCGTGCCCGCGACGGCAGCACGATCTCATTCGCTGGTGCGGCGCCGGTCGCGTACTCGTTCGCGTGCATGGATGAGGCTGACGCGGCGTTCCTCTTGGAAGAGTGCGCACTGCAATTTACGCGCCCGTCGCACCTCACTCGCGCCTCACGAGCCGAGCCAGCTCCCCCCGCCACGCGCAGGGCGGAGAGCATTATCCGGCATCTCGAGCCGCTCGAGACGCCGCGACGCGTGTGCAATCAAGGCCGCTACGACTGCAACTGCGTCTACGACGTGACGCGGCCGTGCAACTTCCTGACGTCAGGAACCATCGTCACTCGCCGCCTCGAGCGTACTTCAGCACGGCGAGTGACGACAAAAAGGTACTCGTACTTCAACATCAACGAGACGGCACTCGACGTGTTCCGGCGGGCCATGGCTGACAACGTGATCCCGTTCCTCCGCGCGCGCTACCCGTGGCTGCGCCTCTCTCCCTTCTCGTTCCCACTCCGATCGAACCTCTTCCTGTCCGTGTACGACGTGGCTGCTGCTGCTGCCGGCGGGTCGGGGCACGTTCAGGTGGGGACGCCGCCTCACCAAGGTGCGCCCATGTTAGACGCGCGCCCCCGCACCATGCCGACCCCATTGTGACACCCCATTGTGACCCCTGCGCGCCGTGCAGACGGGGCGGTGCACCCCCACGGGATCCGACAGACCGTCATCGTCGAGCTCAGCGATGCCTCTTCGTACGAGGGCGGCGGCACGCGCTACATCGACGATTCGGGCGACGTCGTGATTCGGCAGGGCCGTGGCACCTGCGCCGTCCACGACGGCTCGGTTTGGCATGCGGGGCACAGCGTCACCCACGGGCGCCGCGTGGTGCTCGTCGCCCAGTTTCTCGTTGGCCCAAACGTGATCGATGCTCGGCCGCACACCGCCGCAACTGATCAGGAGGGCGCTCAGACCTCGGCGTTCCAGCGTGCAAAGCAGGTGCTGAAGCAGCGCGCTGAGTCGCTGGCGCTCCAGCGCGCAAACCAAGTGCTGGTGCCTGCTAAAGCCGCCCGCCTGCCGCAATGCCGTTCGATGGCCAAGACCGCGGACGGCGGAGAGGAGGGGACGGTCATGGACGCAGTCGCATCCACGCTCATGTACTGCTACCGCCAGATCTCCAGGGCCTATCTTGGTCCTCGAGTCCAGGTCCTCGTGGCGTAGCGTGCTCCAAGGCCGCATCCATCCGACATCGTGGCGTGAGCCCGTGAGCGGCGAGCCGGCCGATCCCCGGGGGCTCTGAAGCAACCGCGTCGCGGTCGGTGGTGGACATGCGTGGCTGGAGCGACGTCTCGCTTCACTAATGCCACCCTCGTACTCTCTCTCTCTCTCTCTCTCTCTCTCTCTCTCTCTCTCTCTCTCTCTCTCTCTCTCTCTCTCTCTCTCTCTCTCTCTCTCTCTCTCTCTCCGTGTCTCGTGCACGCTTGACCTCGTTCACGGCGGCGCCCCCTGGGCCCTGGCTGGCCGCTTCCGAATTCGGATGTCGCTGAATGGCCGTCGCTGTGTCGAATGGCTGCCACGCTGTCGCTAAGCTCTCTCTCTTTCTGCTCTACTTTTGCTCGACGAAGGGAGGGGCAAGAGACCATGCGCGTCCACTCCTCTGTACACGTCAAATCGCCAGGGAGTACGGTATATGTGTATGTGCATGGTAGAGTATCCACACACGGTCGCGTCTCAAGAGTACCAGGGACTCAAGCCGCGGTCAGCGGTCCATCCAGCTCTCCTCCCCGCTCCCGACACTCCACACAATTTAGGCGCCTGCAGCCGCGGCGAGCTCTGGGATCGCCGCCACGGGGCTCCAGTCGGCCATCGCCTCGTTCCACGCAAGGGCCTGCGGCTCGAGCCGCAGCAGCGAGAGCTGCGATGCGCTCACGGGCCCGTGGACGGCCTGGCGAAGGGCGTCGGTGTAATACCTATACTTGTGTGTCCGGGACGTGTTACCGAGGTGGTGCCCCGCGAGGTCCCATGGGACGAGGTGGGCTGTCGGTGCCATTCGATAGCCTTTGGCGCCGGAGGCGGCGGAGGCGGCGGAGGCGGGGGCGGTGGCGGCGGTGCTGGTGGCGCCGGCGACGCCGGTGCTGCTAGCGTGCGCGGTGGCGGCGCGGGCCGCGGCGCTGGCGCCCGTGGCACCGGCATCCGTGGCGCCGGCGCCTGCGGCGGTGGCGTCTGCGGCGCCGGAGGAGCGATGGCGGGGATCCGGCTCGCCCTCACCGTGTCCTCGCCGGCGAGGGCCCCGCTCAGGTCGAGCGAGCTGGAGGCGGCGAGGGCGTCTCCGACCGAGCAGGAGACGCAGAGGGGCGAGGCGCCCCGGTAGATCGAGGTGTGGAGGAGGACCTACGCTCACACCGCCGCATCTGTGAAGATGGCGCCGCTCACGCTGTGGACGACCGTGAGGCGCGAGGGGCGAGCGCCTCGTACGTCCCCCGCTCGCCCGGGGCCGCCTGAGTGTGGATGAAGCAGCCGACCACATTCTCGAGCGGCTTCGGAGGCGGGAAGTGCGCGAGGCTGGCGGCGAGCAGATGCCAGCAGCGCTGCGTCGCCCGCCCGCCGGCGGCGAGAGGGACAGAGAGCTGCTTCAGCAGCTGCACGTACATCTCGCCGCGCAAGGACGGCTCCTCGACGCCAGCGCGAAGCCACTCGGCGGCGCTGCTTTCGGGCTGAGCCGCCTTGCGCTCGCCGCAAAACGCGAGCAGATTCTTGAACTGGCGCGTCGCCTCTTTGGCCAGGCCCGGCGAGTCGTGCCGCAGCAGCGAGCGGTGGATCGGCTCGGCCGCGTGACGCAGCATGCCCTCCGCTCGCTCCGCCTTGCCGCCTCCGCTGCCGAGCACCTTGCCGGCGGCGAGGTTGCTTCCAACGCTCGCGAGGTTGCTCGCCGCCCACTCCTCCGGCGGACGCAGCCCCGCGTAATGCTCCAGCGCGTACTGCTGCGGGTGCGCGTCGAAGAGGAGCTTCCGCAAGGCCACCTGAGGCGAGGCATCGCCAATGGTGAGGGGCCTCGCGCGCTCGCGCGGGGCAAGGGGGCTGAGGCGCGGGCAGTGACGAGGCTAGCGCGCGCCTCCCTCGAGATGATCCGGTCGGCGTCGCCCATCTCCACGGCGCGCGTGAGCTGCGCTTGCACCAGCTCGCGCTCCTGCATGCCCAGCGCCTAAAGTCCAAAGACGCGCGCGGTGTGAGCGCTATTTCGCAGCTCCCACATGCGCGATGCCGCGCGCGCCTCGGTAACCACCGCCAGCGCCGCCGAGGTGAACGAGTATCGGCTCGCCTCCGCTGCCACCGCCTCCATCGCGTCGCGGTCGAGGAGCCGGTGCGCCTCCTCGGCGGCTCGCTCGAGGGCGCCGACGGTCCTCTCGTGCAGCGCCTTGACAGCCTCCTCCACCGCCGCCTGCTCCGCGGTGGGCGCCACCAGCGAGAAGGCGGGGTCGGCGAAGCGGCCGACCAG
The DNA here is from genome assembly GCF_000372725.1 of Emiliania huxleyi CCMP1516. Lineage (NCBI taxonomy): Eukaryota > Haptophyta > Isochrysidales > Noelaerhabdaceae > Emiliania > Emiliania huxleyi. Next base: position 24,471 of record NW_005197475.1, on the reverse strand, counting down.
CGCTTGGAGGAGGTCGAGATCGCGCAGATCGGGCACGGCGAGCAGCGCCCGCGCGTCCTCGGTCAGCCGCCTCCGCTCGCGGATCGCGCGGAGGACGGCGCGCGCCTTCTCGAGCTCGGCCGGCTCGTACTCGACGAAGAGGGCGCCGACGCGGCCGAGGGTGGCGTGGTACGTGGCGAGGGCCTCCTCGAGCGCGGCGGCGTCGCCCTCTCCCAAGCTCGCGCGCGAGAGCACCGTCTGCAGCGAGGCGCGCAGCCCCTCGAGCGCGAGCCGGAGCAGTTTGCGAAACTTGCGGCCGATGCGGCGCCGCCACGCGGCTTGGAAGTGCTGCAGCACGCGGCCGAGGGAGAGGTTCTTGAGCAGCTCGAGAAGCCTGTGCTCGCGCGAGCGGTACAGCACGAGAGAGCGGCCGAGCTCCACTGCCGAGAAGTCTTGCGCCACGGAGCTGAGGATCGAGGCGCAGTATTCCGCCGTCGGGTGGGCCGGAAGCGGACCGATAACCCAGCCCCCTCGCTTGCGCGCGATCCAGCGGTAGCGGCGCGCGAATTCCGCGTGGCTGTGCCGGAAGGGGAAGCCGGTGGCACGGATTCGGACGGCTTCGAAAAGGCCGGCGCAAGAGAGCTGGTCGATGGTTGCCTTGGACTCGACGAGCCCGGGCCGCTTGTGCTGGTTGGGCTTGACGCACCGGATGAAGAGCGGCGACATCCGGCCAACCTTCTGCATCAGCCCCCCCAGCTGGGAGCGCCACTCCTCGCCGACGGTCCGGACCCGGCCGGCGATCGCGTCGTCCTTGGGCGGGAAGCACGCGCGGGTGAGGCCGCAGCTGCTCCCCGACAGCAGGTCGTACAGCCCGCGCGAGAGGCGGTCGGCATTCTTCTCGACCAGCCCATCCGCGCTGTACCGCACCTCGCCGGCGTAGTGCCGCACGCAGAAGAAGTCGCGCCGTGCCTTCCCCTGCTGCTTTGGCGCGCCGAAGGCGGGGTGGTCGGCGTGGCGCTGCGACACCTTCTCCAGCCACTTGGCGTCGGAGCCCTGGGGCACACGAACCTCCTCGTCCAGCAAGTTGAGGAGCCCGAAGGGCCTCTCCGCGAGGAGCGCGAGCACCGGCGCGTTGTCGATGTAGGGGACGTTGTCATACGCGATACCCTCGTCGGCGTAGACGGCCTGTGCTGGCCTCAACGAGTGAGGTGTGGCCGAGGTGCAGCCGAGGTCGGGCCGAGGTGCAGCCGAAGAGCGTTTGAGGTGCAGCAGCCGTGCGGCCGAGGTTCATCCGAGGTTCATCCGAGGACAGGTGCGGCCGTGGTGCGGCCGAGGCCTGCTCGTTCTCAAAGGTGTGCTCGCAGAAGGTGCGCTGCAGCCGCTCGTTTGCAAAGTTGATGCAGAGCTGCTCGAACGAGTTCGCCTCGAAGATCTCAAAGCCGAAGATGTCGAGGACGCCGATCAGCCGCCCCCGCTCGCCGCCGCACGCGGCGTTGATGCGCCGCACCAGGTCGCGGAAGAGGCCCGCGTAGGCCGCCTTTGCCAGCGCGGCCGACGCCTCGTCGGCCTTGCCAGCGGTGTTGCGGATGCGCTGCGCCTCTCCGCGCACCACGACGGCCCGCTCGACCAGCGCCGCGCTCAGCGCACTCGTCGCGACGCCGAGGCACTCTGCGGCGGCGGCGAGGGGGGTGGCGGAGCCGGCGGCGACGCGCGACCCGTCGCCGCCGTCACACGGCTCGAAGTCGAGGTCGCAGAGGTGGACGGAGGCGGCGCAGAGCCGGAGCGCCCACCCGACCTCGTCGTCTCCGAGGCCCATGGCGGCGAGCGAGGACAGCACCGCCTCGAAGTCGGCGACGTCGTCGACGCCGCGGATGGCTGTGCAGCCGGCGCGGCCGAGGCTGCGGTGCTCGGAGGCGGGGCGGAGGCCGAGGCCGGCTGCGCGCGGCGAGGAGCAGAGCTGGTAGAAGATGTGGAAGGAGCGCTCTCCCGCCGCCTGCGCCACGACGCGCGACTTCTCCAGCAGGTACGACTCGACGAACGCGCCCGCGATCTGGCCCTCGACGCGGCCGGACGACTCGAAGTGCACCTCCATCCAGCGGCCGAAGCGGGACGAGTTGTCGTTGCGCACCGTCTTTGCGTTGCCAAAGGCCTCGAGGATCGGGTTCGCCTGCAGGATGCGCTGCTCGACGCCAGACTTGGTGCCCGCGGCGTCGGCGAGGAAGTGGAGGCACTGCTTGGTCGCCTCCGTCTTGCCCGCGCCAGACTCGCCCGAGATGAGGATCGCCTGATCCCGCCGTGCGTCCATCATGCCGCGAAACGCGCGGCGGGCGAGGGCGTAGGTGTGCGGCTCGACGTCGCGGTTGGGCGCGGGCGCCGCGAAGCGCTCCAAAAAGTACTGCCCGTAGATGGGGAGGTGCTTGAAGGGGTTGATCGAGATGAGGACCGAGTGGTCTGCGCCCACCCACGTGTAGATTTTATCGGCCGCGTACCGCTTCTGCAGGCAGTGGGCGATGAGCGGCGCGTCGAGCTGCTCGAGCATCACGAGGTCGTCGGGCGCCGCGTCGAGGTACGACAGCTTGAGTGGGACGAGTCCCTCCGAGGGCTGCTCCACCGTCGCACCGCCGTCCACAGGCCGCAGCCGCACCCTGCCCTTGCTGCTCCGCGCGCAGACAAAGGCGGGCGTCCAGCCCTCCGCCGTGGGCAGCCACGCGCAATCCGACTCGTCCACCTGAGGGGAGTGGAGGACGAGAGGAGGGGCGTGTAAGAGGTTGTCCTCCCTGCTGCGCCGGCGGGAGATGTGGTTGGCTGGCCTGCTTCTCCTCCGCCGTCTGCAGAGAAGGAGGTTTCTCCCACGAAACCTCGTCAGTTGCCTCGTTGTGGTAGTAGACGCCCCCGTCGGTCGTCATCGCCGCCTTCCAGCCCGGTTGAGCTGGCGCTGGGCCACCTCGTTTGCAGCCGCCGTCTTCCTCGCCACGAGCGGTGCCCAGCGCACTCAGCTCGGAGCTGTCTCGCTGGAGCGAGGCTTGTGCCAGCCGCAATTTCGCGGGCGGCGGTGGCGGCTTTGCCACTCGTGGCGGCTCGGCGGCGGTGAGCTCCGCTGTCGCAGAGATCGGTTGCCAGTTTTCGAGCCCATCCCGCCAGACGAGCGTGGAGGGTGGCAGGCGCATCCGCAGCAGATCGTCCGTGGGCACGGGGTGCTGCGTCGCGAAGTGGGATCCGGCGTCGGGGTCGACATACCACATCATGCAAAACCAGGAACCCCCGCGTCGGCTGGGCCGAAACAGGGCGGCGTCAGCTGGTTTTAAAAGAATTCATTCCCACTCGAGTAGGCACGGGACTGGAAACACTGTATTAAAAGAAAATAAAAAGAAAAGTTTGGCTGGGTGGCTCTTCGTCTTGCCCAGTTCCACTAGAGGGATAGAACTTGCATGCGTCAGGAAAGTGGCCCCTCCCGATATGTCGCGCCTGAACGCGGTATGTAGCGGTCGCGGTATGTAGCGCGACCCCCGCTACATATCGTCCGGTGTTATGTATCGGTCCGGGGCGGTACATATCGGTCGGCGCGCTACATACCACCTCCGGCTACATATCGACGTCGATATGTAGCGCCCCCGGAGGCGATATGTAGCGCTCGGGATAATACCCCCCCCCCCTCTTCTCGACCCCCCCCCCTGACCCCCCCCTGGACGCGTCCACCCTCCGTCCAACATTCGCGATCCCTAAAATACATACATATATCGGTCAACGCCACTGTGTGAATTACTTCCCACCAACAAAGCGCATATCGCCCGCCTCCGGTCCGCCTCGCCCCTACAATCTCATCACTCCCAAGTGTGACCTCCCCGGGGTAAAATCGTGTGCTGACTTCACTTTTTGACAGCTGAAACCTGCCATTTCTCATCGAGATCAGAATCTCGCGCCAATCTCGCGCCAATCTCCCCCAATCTCAATTAATCTCGGTCCAGATGAGGGCTATTCAAATTTTGAATCCGCAGGGTAATGACCAAGTACCAACCCAACCCCTGCCTCCGTGTGGGGGCCCGAGAACATCTTCAGCTTGTGAGCCAGGTCTCTCTCTCTCTCCAACCAAGAAGAGCATGACAAGTCATAACAGCAAATCTGCGCAAGATTCATTGAATTTTTATCGAGATTCTCTCAGATTCCCTTTTTGGCTGATATGCACCACGCGCGATATTAAGAGAGAGAGAGATTTTTAACAATACCATCAGCTCCGGGCGCTACATATCGCCTCCAGTTTGTGCCGCGGCCATTCGCACCTATCACCCTGAACGCCTTGTCTATCACGATGGTTGCAACTGAAAAGATCTATAAGCCCTGGGAGCCCTCCCCCTGCTGTAATTAAAATTCACTTTCAGCCCGCCAGGATTAAAAAGAAAAAGAGGTGCCGCATCTGCGCGAGAGCTCGATTTGGAATGGCACGCGTCCTGGCCTTCATCGTCCTCTGCCCAGCGGCTCTCGGCGCCTTTGCTCCGGCCTCGGCGCCGGCGTCGCGCCGCGCTGTCGCCTCCGCCGCTTCGCCGCTCGCGCCGCGCATGGTCGCCGCGCAGGACGTGTACGAGGCCTACCTGCAGCAGGAGACGCCCGTCCGGCAAAAGATCAAGGACCTGGGGCCGGCGGCGGCCAAGGGCGGCTCGACGGCGCTGGTGGCGGCGGCGGCGGCGGTCGGCTACGTGCTCATGCCCTCCAGCCGCATCGCGGTCAACGCCGTCGGCGCCGCCGCCACCGGTGCGCTCGGGCTAGTCGGTCGCAAGAAGATCGACGAGGAGCGGCGCGAGGCGGCGAGCACGGCGGCGGCGGCGCTGCTGAAACGCGGGCTGTCGGCGGTGACAGCGGACGAGATCGCCTCGCTCGCCCCCGCCTTTGGCGTCGACAAGCCTCGCTACCAGAAGCAGCTGTCGGAGCTGTTTCTGTACTACCTCTCGGCCTGCCTCGAGGGGAAGCAGGTCCTGCCTGCGGAGCTGTCGGAGCTGCTGCAGCTTAAGGAACTGCTCGGGATGAGCGCGGCGCAGGTGGGCAACCAGGTCTACGCCGCCGGCCGCGCGCTCTACTCTCGCCACCGAGCCTACCTCGAGTCGGACGTCGAGTCGGAGCCGCTCGCAGCCGACGCGCAGGCGCCTGGCCTCACCCCACCCCACCCCACCTCACCCCACCGCCACCGCCCCGCCTGCCACCGTCGTGTTTCGGGCTCCCCGCGCCCAGACTGTGCACGCACTCCCCCTCACCACCCACGCCTACCCACGCCCGCACCCACGCTCGCTCGCTCGCTCGCACTCCCACCTCCCATGTGATGTTTACGGTAGTTAATCTGTGCTTGTTCGAACTTTTCCCCTGGAGGTTGATCGCCCCCTGCGCGTATGGACGCAGGGGGCGGGGCCTGGCTTTCAAAAT
>NW_005197475.1:4635-18983 GCF_000372725.1 Emiliania huxleyi CCMP1516 | reverse complement strand
ACTCACTGCCGCGCCGTCACAGAGGCCTCCCCTCCACCTCCTCCCTCCGCCTCCACCTCCCTCGCCCCAGGCGGTCTTGCAGGCCGTCCCCGCGACGGCGGCGCAGCTGGGCGGGATGCGCGACTCGCTCGGCGTCTCCGAGGCGACGGCGGCCCAGCTGCACCGCGACATCTTTGCGAAGAAGGCGAGCGCCCTCCTCTCGCCCGACCTCGGATCCGCCGCCGCTCTGACGCCGGAGGACCGGGCGGCGCTCGACGGCGTGACCGAGCTGCTCGGTGAGCCTTCCTAGACATTTCCATTTCCCTCGCCGCCACCCGCGCGCTTCCGCGCCACCCGGGCTGCGCCTGCCGCCGCTCCCCGCCCACACGCCGCCGCTCCGTCGGTCGTCGCCTCCCTGCCGCACTCTGCGCCGCGCAGTGTGGCCACACCCTCTGCCCCTCCGCACGCTCCTCTCACCACTCCAACCGCCTGCGTCCAACCCCTTGCGTCAGGCCTCGGCCAGCCCGAGGCGACCGAGGTGGTGGCGGAGCTGACGGCGCCGCTCTACGCCCAGAGCCTGAGCGAGGCGCTCGGCGCGCTCGACGCGGCCGGCGACGCCGCCGGCTGCGCGCCGCTCGTCAGCGGGCTGGCGACGCGGCAGCAGCAGCTCGGGATGGGCGCCGACGCGGCGGCGGAGGCGCTGAGGGGGGCTGTGCGCGGCAGCGCGGCCGAGAAGCTCGGAGAGGCGTGCAAGGCGCTGCGGGTGCAGGACTCGGCGGGCGCCGTCTCGTCGCTCCGCTCCCTCCTCGACTACGCCGACCGCACCACCGCCCTCGTCGAGGCCGCGGGCGCCGCCTCCGAGTCGGGCGCGCCGCTCTACGCCGGCATCGGCGACGGGGTGCGAGCTGTCGCGCACGGGAGGGCACGGGGGGGCGGACGCATGTCTGACTCGCCGCGCGAGCCCGCCGTCTGCTCGCAGGTGCTGCGGGACGCAGAGGTGCTGGCGCTGTACCGCCTCGTCCTGCTGCAGGCGCTGCAGAGCAAGGCGGTCTCGGCCGCCGACGCGGCCGCCCTCGAGTCGCTCCGCCTGATTCTCGGGATGAGCGAGGTTGCGGCGGCGCGCGTGTACGAGGCGGCGGCGGGGCCGATCTACCGTTCGGCGGTGGAGGAGGCGGTCGCAGGCGAGCTGAGCGCGGCGGCGAAGCAGGCGGTGGCCGCCGCCCTCGCCGACCTCGCGCTGCCAGCCTCGTCTGCTGCCTCCATCGGCCTCGAGGTTTACTCGGCGCGCCTGTCTGGCATGGTTGAGAACGGTGCCATCCTGAGCGAGGAGCAGAGCGAGCAGCTCAAGGGGCTGCGCGCCTTCCTCGGCATCGAGGACGAGGCGGTGTACGCGGTGCACGAGCAGGCGTGCGCCAAGGCGTACCGCACGTCCGTCAAGCAAGTCATGGGCAACGCGGGCGCCATCCCGGACGAGTACTGGTCGGGCCTCGACACGCTGCGCGAGCGGATGGTCCTCTCGCCCGACACGGCGCAGGCGCTCTTCGTCGAGGAGGCGCAGGCCAAGATGTGCGAGTTTGGCACGCGCGCGCTCGAGGCGCTGCAAGAGGCGCAAAAGGAGGCGCAGAAGGGCGACAGCAAGGGCGACAAGGGCATCGGAGGGGCCGTCTCGTCGGAGGTGCTCAACCTGGTCGACTTTGCGCTCGCGGCGCGCGTGCTCACGCCGCAGAGCGCCGACGGCGTGGAGACGGAGGTGGCCGCCACGTCGCTCAAGGGCAAGTTCGAGCAGCGCGCGCTCAACGAGCTGTACCGCCAGTACCTCATCGAGGCGTTCGGCGGCTCGGACGAGGCGCAGAACCAGCGGCTGCTCACTTCGCTCGGCCGGCTCGCCCTCGTGCTCGGCCTCGAGTCGCACGAGGTGAACAAAGTCCACAACGAGCTCGGCTCCATCATCATCCGCCGCTACGCAGGCAACGCGATCAAGGCGGGGCCGCTCGGTGCGACCGCCAACCCCCGCCCTCCCCGCCCTCCCCCTGCCCCTTCCGGCCCCTCGCCGCCGCACTCCGCCACGCCGCTCGCCGCCGCCCCGCCGCTCGCCGCCGCCACGCCGTCGCCGCCGCGAGCGAGAGATTTCGCAGTCGTAGCCCCGCCACTGGGCCAGCCAGACTACACAGTACTCTCGGACAGCAGCCTCCCGCGACGCGCCGCACATCTCGCGGCCGCGCGGCGCCCCACCGCTGCGCGGCTGCACGCGGCCGCGCGGGACAGCAACCGCCCCTTGCGCGCCTCCCGCCCCCTGCGCCCACCCCCTGCGCCCTTCCCGGCCCCCCTCCGCCGCCCCTCCCTCGCCGCCCCGCTGCGGCGCCTCCCCTCACGCCCGCGGCCCGGCGCTGGGGTACCACAGGCGCCAAGGAGATGCAGTTCGTGGACTCGATCCGCGCGACGCTCGAGCTGCCGCAGGCGCCGCCGACCGACGCGCTGCCCGCGCGGCGCTGTGGACGTCGTCTCTTCACCTGCTCTGGGCTGTGAGCAGGACCGGATCGACGCGCTGCTCCGCGACGTGAGACTGAACCGCGTGGCCGCCCTCATCGAGGCGATGTTCGAGAAGAGCAACCTCAACTCTGACGAGATCCGCAAGGCGCGCCGCCACCTGCACCCCGCGCAACGCGCAGCCTCGGACTCCTCCCCTCTCCCCCCCCACCCCCTCCTCCGTCACACCTCCTGTGCCTCGGCTGCGCCTCGGGCACACCTCGGGCACACCTGGGGCACACCTCGGGCACACCTCCGGCTGCGCCTCCACCGCAGGTGCTCTCCGAGGCGGACCTGCTCGAGGTGAACCTGCGCGACGACCTCGACGTGCCAAAGGCGCGGCTGGAGAAGATGTTTTCCATCGAGATGGAGGCGCTCATCGAGGGCGACGAGCTGACGGCGGACGACTCTTCCGCGCTGCTCGAGCTGTGCGAGTCGCTGCAAATCGAGGAGGAGCGCGCCGCCGCCCTCGTCGACGAGGCCGTCTCGAAGCGCTGCACCGGGGGCGTGCTGCAGGCGACCGCGTGCATGCGGCGCGGCGCGAGCACGGAGGTCGTCAAGGAGCGCCCCGACCGCGCGCTCCGGTGCCGGCCGTGCCCCGGCCAGCCGCGGGTGACCCCTCGGCTCGTCCCTTCGCCGCACAGGAGCTCGACCGCGCGCTCAAGTTCGCGCGCCTCTCGCCCTCGTCGGTCGCGCTCCCCTCGGTGGGCGAGAACGAGAAGGGCGAGCTCTACCTCATGTACCAGGCGCGAGGTATGCCCGAGATATGCACGAGATACACGCGAGCTCTCCTCATGTGCCAGGAGCGAGCCGCGCCTCGCCGAGATCAAGCCGAGGCGGCATTCCAACCTGCCGGCTCACCCCTCCCGCCTTCGCCCCTCGCGCCACAGGCCAACTCCGCGGCCGCCTCCTCGCCCACCGCCCAGTCCGTCGCCGACCTCGAGCTGCTCAAGACGGTCATCGGCATCAGCCAGCCGCAGGTGGCGTAGCCTGCGCGCGTCGGCCGGCCGCGTCGGCACGCCGTGCCGAGAGGCCGCCGCCCGCCCCTGTCAGGCGTGATGTGGATAGCGTCGCCCCTCCCAGTGGGCGGCCGCGAGAGGCGCGAGGGGGATAAAAGGCGCTGGCGTGTGCGCGGCGGAGAAGCGGCAGCGCCCGTACGTCGCTCGAGTACACGGACGCGCACGGGAGCCAGGGAGCGAGAGTGGACCGAGGGAGAAGGCCGCGGGCAGTATCGACGGCGAGGTCGCAGGACGCAGCGGCCAGGCTGCGCCGGCTGCTCCAGGGGTACTGCCGTCTCTGAGAGCAATGAGGGGGGTGTGGGCGCGGCGGTGTGTGCCGTGCATTGTGGCTCCTCTCGTCTCTCGTCAGGTGCTCTGCCCCCTGAGCGCTTTGCCTACTATTGATTCTCTGTCATGTGTCTCCAAAAATAAGCATGAACACTGTTCGGGTTCTAGCTCTTAGCATGAGCTGCGCCCTGTGTCCGAGCTCCGACCCCTTTTGCGCAGCAACACGACCTTAACGAACTTTTAGGCCCCCTCCAAATTCGGGTACGGCGTACGGGTGTCACGTGTGTCAGAGCGTAGCGGAAGTGGGCCCCGAGTTTGAAAAGGGCGACGGACGCTTGCGTCCTCGCCTCCAACAACGCCTCCCCGGCGCAGATGGGCCCCCGGAGGGATGCTCAACCGCTCCACGCCACGCCGCTTGCGCGGTCCTCTTCCCAGCTCCGCTGGGCCGTGCGTTATTTGGCGGCAACAGTGGAAACAGTGGATCGCGCGCGCGCCCCGGTTTTACGGAACGCCTGTGCTCGTTGTCGCCAGCGCGTACACTTGGCGTCACAAGAGGTATCCGCGTACGCGCGCAAGGCATGCCCAGCTGGAGACGGCTCAACGTGCTCGAGGATGACGGTCGCCCGTGCGGTCTCGCGGTCGTCAGCAACCTCGACGTCAGCAACGCCCTCGAGGTACTGCAGAAGGATAACGGCAGGGCCAACCGCCATTCTGAATCATCGCAGCCGGTGTGGGCACCATGGGGATCCACGAGCGGCATCGGGCACCGTGGAGGCACTGACATCAAATTGTGGTACTCTGTCCCCGAGATGAAGGGTGATGCAGCGCGGCGCGCAGTTCATGAGGCCAAGTTGGCCTCGATAGCGGCTGCTGGCAGCCGGTTCTCCAACACTCCTCCGGCCTTCCTCGATATCGAGAGAGAGCTGCGGCAACTCATCACCGTCTCCCTTCCCGGACAGCGCCCGATGCACCTGCTTAGCGGCTTTGAGCTCTCCCACGTGCAGGCCACCTGGATGGAGCCGGGTGACTCCATTCAAGAGCACGTGGACAAGGCGATATACGGGGACATAATCGGCACCGTCATCGTCTCGGGAACCTCGGTCGTAACGGTTGGTAGTCAGACGCTCGAGCTCTCGCCGGGCGATGCGTACATCCTTTGGGGCGAGTATCGTGCCGAGAAGAAGCACGGGGTCAAATACGACGGCCCAGTGCGTCTGCCCAATACGGCCTCGCATGCTTCAGCCTCGGAGCCGCGCTATTCGCTCACCTTTCGCTTCCGGTCTGTTGCGGACATCGAGATGCGGCTGGCCAACTTCGTGCCACGGCTGTTATCCCCTGGCCAACTTGTCGAGGCGCTGCACTACGAGAAGAACGAAAAGTACCCCTCAGCTTACCCCGCAATCGTCCTAGTACCTGACGCAACCCGGATGCAGGGGGGAGGGCACGACACAGCGCTGTCTTGGGTGTACAAGGCGCTGAGCCGCGATAGGCCGGCCGTGCCGCTGCCACGCATGTCGAGCGATGAGCCACACTGCCTTGTTCTCTACCTCAACTCCGACCTCCTGGGCAAGCACGCACCAGATGAGGACCACCTGCAAATTGTGCCAACGTCGAGCGTGTTGCCATTGCCTCTGGAGGAGGGCGAGAGTGCAATGCGGTACTTCCTCATGCATCAGCGGCCACAAGACGAGTCGATTCGAGCAGCGATTCAGGCGGCCAAGGTTTGGGCCGACAGCTTCGATGCTAATGGCGAGTCGAAATGGGTGGAGCGCAAGCGCTGGGCAGGCATTCGCAACGTGACCTCGGATCCCAGCCTCAATGGGAGGCCTGGGTTGGTAGTCCTTTGGAGCAAGCGAATGCAGCGGTGGCGGGTGCAGGTGGCGGGTGTTGATAAGCACCTGTGCTTGTTGCCGTCGGCCGTCGACTTTGACGCCCCTTTAGAGACGCACGTGCAGGCGAAAGAGAAGGCGGTCCGAGAGGCGCAGCAAGCCGCCCACGCGTTCAAACAGAAGTTTGCATCGGCGCCGTCCTCGGCCGCAGGAGCCATTGCGACGCCGATTGAGCGCGGCACCCGATGTGCGCTGCCTGCGTCTGAGGTGGCCCCCAATGAAGGCACGGGCGCAAGCGTCTCGTGGCAGGCCGACGGTGCGGAGGCAAGTAGCGACTCTTTGGCTGACGCGCTATCGCCCGCTGCAATGCCTGCCCTAGCCAATGCATCAGCGCCCGTGCCGCCGCCGCCGCCTCTTCCTGCCCCTTTTGCCCAAAGCGCCGCTTCCGCCTCCGCGTCTGCTGCCGTCAGCACGAGCACCCAGCTCCTTCCTCCACCAGAGTGGTGGAGGACTGGCGAGGACGACGTCAAATTCGCCGAGGTTTTGTGGCTGTTCTTCCAGGGCCAAAAATGCGTTGGAAAGTCGCCGTGGTGGCCCGACAATCTCTTTTCAACCGATCTTTGCCGCTTGCGCTTCCCAGGTGTAACCAGCCGACAGCTGTTTGAAGCGGTCCTCTTCATCAGACAAGAAGCGTCCACCGGCGGCTCAGTTGAGAGACACTGGTTAAAGATCAAGAACAAGGAGTCAACCGTCGACGTCGTAGCCACGCCTCGTGGCAAGCGGAAGCGCGACTGTTCGAATGGCAAGACGTGGGTAGATTGGGAGGACGGTACGGTCTTCTACACAGACGATGCAGGCCGCCCGGTCCCCTAATTTGGCACCCGCACCGTGGGCCTCTGTTGGTTTACTTTTTAAACCGCGCAGCGGTCCTTTTTTTGGATCTGCTCTATTCCGTTCCTCCTCCGCAGTCAGAGAGTCAGTCAGTCAGTGACAGTGTTACACACAGTGCTCTGGCGATTTACTGGTATAGCCCCCCAGAACTACGGCCAAAACAATCAAATGGTGGTAAGATTTACCACGACTTCTGAGGCAAAATCTGACAAAAATCGGAAAACTCGGCAAAATACCCGGTATTTTCCAGGTATACCGGGTTTTCCCAGGTATACCCGCAAAATACCCGGTATTTTGCCAATTTGGCTGAATTTGGCCGCAAACCAGCCTCAGACTCGGCTCAGATCCCGAAAATTTGATGATTCCACGGAGTTTCGTAATTTACCATACCACTCTCTGCTCATACCATACCACTCCCTAGGAGAATCAAATAGTGGTAAATACCACTCATTTACCAGTAAATCGCCAGCACTGGTTACACACACCTCCTAGCATGGAGGACGCGGGCCCACACGCACACCCACACACGCTGCACACGATTGGCTCGGGAGCCGACACGAGGCACGCTGTCACCGGCTGTAGCACTGGGTCCGGGCTGCTGGACGCACAACACACAGCTCACAGGAACAGCTCACGAGGTGGCGCTATATAGTGGGGTTCGCGGGGACCGACGCAGGAGAAGAAGGTGGGGCACAGGGACGGGACACAGGACTCACGAACTGACATCCCACCCCGCGCCGGGGGCGATGGCGCGCGCCGCGCCGGGATCTTTGGACCCGCGCAGTCTGGCAGACGTCAGGTCACAGATCCGCCGGCAGAGCCTTGAGCCGCACGTCCGCGATCCGCGCCGGCTCTCAGGCAACGCGCGCGCGGCGGTGAGGAGAGCGCGAGCCCTTGAGCTGCTGGAGTCAGTCCATCGCCCGCGCATGCGCGCTGGCCTTGAGGTGGTTCCACCAACAACTGGCCCAGGGGTTGTGACCCTGCGCAAAGCGCAGGAATTTGCCGAGCGCGCCCTTGGTCCTAGGGCCCCGCTCGGGGAGTTGAAGGCGGCCGCCGTGGTGCGCGTAAGGGTTCCGGAGAACCTCTTCCTCTCCTCCGGACGAATGATATTTGTTTTGCACGCGCGTGATCGTGCGATCCCCGCCTCGCGCGACGCGCTCGCTTGTTGCTGTCGACACCCGTCGTCTAGCGCCGCGCCCCCCGCCGAGATCTGAGCTCGACACCTCGACAGAGGTCTCTGGCCAGGGTCACCTGCGTGGGGTCCTGGGTCCCCGAGTACAACGCCACCCGTCCCTCTCATACACAAACGTCTTGATGGCCGCGTTATTTCGGCTGCCCCCCCAGCCAGCAGCCCGCTGCCAGACGAGAGGCTGCGAGCCAGAGCCCAGACCCCCTGCTCCAGAAAGGGGGACGATCCGGGCGAGTGAGGCAGCTGCTGCGCTATCTGGGCATCCTCTATCATAGCACTACTGATCCCGGTCATCAAGGCTGCCAGTGATAGCGACAGGGGCCGTCAGCAGTCAAACCCCCAAATTTGAGACATCGTGTATTAATTACACAAGGCTAAGAGATTCGCCCCCCTGGGAGGGTGCGGGACCCCGGGTCTTCAAACCTGCTCCGAAAGCCAACCGGGAATTCTTTTCAATAGTGTTGTGCGAGGGAGTTTGGTTGTAAAATTCTTTTCAATAAGGGTCCCGAGAATGAATCAAGCAAGAGTGCAAGAGAAGGTTGGCGATGCACGCGAGGCAGAGGTCGTCGGCGCGCCGGTAGGGTCGGGCGAGCGCTAAGAGGGTGAGAAACGTGGCCGAGACGATGGCGGCAACCACGGTGCGCCGCAGCTTGCGGGAGCCGTACTCCGGGTCGATGAGGAGCACCGTCTGTGATATGTGCAACGCGTCCGTCCCTCGCCGCCGGAGAATATGACTGCATTCGTCGTCGCCGCCCTCTTGCTGCTCCACTCCGCGGAGAAGACGTCCGACTTCTGGGGCAGGGGTCGGGGCCGGCGCCAGCTTTCGCACCGCATCGCGTCTCTCCACTCGCGGCGCGCCTCGCAGAAAGCGCCCCCGCCACCCCTGCCCCCGCCGCCGCCGTTCCCGCCATCGCCGCCGTCGCCGCCCCCGTCTCCTCCCATGCCCCCATCTCCGCCACCATCGCCTCCGCTTCGACTCGTCGAAAAGCTCATGGTCGCATCCGCCCAGCGACCCGTGCACATGCCTACGCCACTGTCCATGAAGCGCCTGTTTGAATCTCCGGCCCGCCCAGCTCCGACTGCGGATGCGGCAGCCGCGGCAGCCGAGACGGGCGGGTTTCTATCGCGCCTCATGGGCAGAGCCCTCGAGGAGGCGCCCAGCCTTCGTGGACGAACAATCTTGCTCTCGATCGACACGCGCGCCCTCCTGCCAGCCGGTAGCGCATTCTGGGCGAGGTCCGCCTACGCCAACGCTCTCTATGCAAACTTCCATGGGTACGATTATGCGTACGTGACGCTGCCAGAGAACGGCACGCACTTCGACAGACACCCGCTTCCACGTCTGCCGACGTGGTGTCGTTTCGTCGTCGTGGCCGCTGCAGCTCAGGCAGCGGGATGTCCCGTCCCTCATCCCTGTCCTATCTTGATCGCATGCCGCCGCTGCTACAGGCTGGCTACTCATGGATCGCTCTGCTCGACTCGGATATGGTTGTGCACCAGCCATACACGCCTCTCGAGGAGCTGCTGCGTTTCAGGCGGCCCCGCCCCACAGCGCCGCAGAGGGCGCGCGATCGCACTGCTCATCCAGCCCGCCCTCGCAATTCAGGCCGCGCGGGAGCCGCCACTCGCTGAGCGAGCGGGCGGGAAGCATCGCGGCGATAGCCATGGACAACAGCTGGTGGCAGCACGGTCACCCGTGCGCGGGCAACCTCCTCTTCCACAACGTGCGCTCTCTGCGGCTCCTTCTCTCGACGTGGTGGTCTATGGATGCGGAGCGTCGGTTCGGGCCTGGGGGTCAGTGGGGTGCGGTGGGCAAGCGCGAGCAGAGCGCGCTGTGGGGCATGCTCAAAGGGCACAAGGAGCTGCGCAGCGCGATCCCCACCCTGGATATCAAGTCGCTCTGGTGCATCCCAAACCGGACCCTTCACCACAGCGCATTCGAGCACTCGGCCGAAGGCGCAGCATCTGCTACGCGCGGCGTTATGGCTGTCCGCCCTTCTGAAATTTGCGCGGCGCGTGGCTAGGCGAGCCTCCTCACCGAAGGGGCTGCGACCATGATCTGGAGGTGTGGGGTGGTTGCTCGTCAGCCTTCTTTTACTGCCACGTGCGTGCCTCACGCGAGCACTGCAACCGTGCTCTACCTAGCAGCTTCCACCCCTTGCCCGCCAGGTGCCGCATATCCACGGCCAATACGCGCACCTGCACCCCGACGGCACCGAGAGCGGCGCGCACGCTGGGTCGTGGCCCACCACTCTGTGTGCTGCCCACGACCCTTCTCTCGGCGCCGTAGGCCTGACGGAGCGAGAATACGCCATCTCCCACGAGGCGGATCAGATGGAGGCGGCAGCTCGAGCGCTGGGCTGCCCTGCGGGCGGGCGCACCCTCTGCTCTGAGCGCGCAGCGCTGGCAACCATTCGAGTCTCGGACACCGACCTTCAAGAAGCAGCGGCTGCCTTGCTGCGTGCTCAACGCTGATGCACGCAGGTCTCGCCCACGGGTCTCGGATCACACACAACGAGACGCAGACGGGGAGACTTTCAAAACACTGGGTCTCGGGTCTCGCAATCTTTTCACACTTTTCTCTCTGCGACTGTGAGTAAATAAATAAATAAATAAAACGGACGCATCTACTGTGAGATGGGTAACAAAAAGGAACAGGTCCCCGCTCGTGCGATCTTTGTGCAGGATTCTTTGTACTGTGAGTGTGTTACCCGCGTTGCCGCGCCCCCCGCCCCGCCCGCCCGGGGCCGCCGGCGCCGCGCAGCGACGCTTTTTTGAATTTGACGC
The DNA here is from genome assembly GCF_000372725.1 of Emiliania huxleyi CCMP1516. Lineage (NCBI taxonomy): Eukaryota > Haptophyta > Isochrysidales > Noelaerhabdaceae > Emiliania > Emiliania huxleyi. The sequence continues at coordinate 8,496 of NW_005197475.1, read as the reverse complement.
TCGGTCTGGTGAGCACTGGTGTGTGTTTCTATGGCTATAATATGAACATGGCGCACAGATACACACATTCCAACCGCAGGGCCCTCAAACAGACAGAGAACACTAGTCTATCCACAAGAGTTCAGTCCGTTTTCGCGGAAACGGAGTGGGCCGCTTGTTTTGTGCGAGGCGACCCATCCAAACGCGGCTGCATGCGCTGCCTCCGCCTGCCTCTATCTCCTCATGCAAAGCATGTAGGATGCCTCATGCTCCATGCCATCCTCGTAGATGCCGTCTCGCTCGCTCGCTCTCGCTTGCGCGCTCTCGCCCTGCTCGCTCTGCTCGCTCTCTGCTCTCCGCTTCCCCAGCCTCTCTCCCCCGCCTCTCCTCTCCCCCTGCTCTGCTCGGCACGCCTACACTGCCGCCCCCCCCCCCTCCCTCCTCCCCGGGCCGGCTCTCGCCGAGCGCTACGCTACGCTACGCGGTCGGGGTCTGCCCCGCCAGCCTCGCCGCCAGCGCGTGGCGCGAGCGCGGGTCGACCTCGAGGCGCGGCGAGCTGGGCCGGCTGTCCGACGAGGGGGAGGAGGGGCAGCCTCGGGAGGAGGCGCCGGACGAGCGGGAGGCGTCGTCGTCGGCGGACGACCCCTCGTAGATCCCGTCGAAAAAGTGCGCGAGCACGTCGTCAAACTCGCCCTCAAACTCACCTGTGCAGCCGGGACAAGGGGTCAGAGGGTTGCTGGGGCAAGAGAGGGCAGAGGCCGCCAGCTGAGGGCCACGTCAGGGAGGGCGTGCAGAGGGGGCGAGCTGGCGGGGCGGCGCGCACCGGCGGCAGCCTTGCTGAAGGCCTCCAGGTCGGCGGGCCGCAGCTTGGGGTCGTGCGGTAGCGGATCATCGCCCCCATCGTCACCACTCGAGATGGCTGCGAGCGGTTCGAGCAGCGAGTCGTCGAGAGGGTCGTCGAGAGACATGAAGCGGTCGAGCGACTCGAGGCTCGCCGTGCGCTCGGCGCCGCCCTCGGCGGCTCGCTGCGCATGCGCCGCCTCCACCACCTCACGCTGCAGCTGCTCAAAACGGCTCATGGCCCTTGCGACCGGTATGCGGCCGCCATCGCCGGTGATCACAGACCACTCACCGGTCGTGCCACACATGCCGACCGTGGGCCCGCAAGGCCGCTTCGGTATGACACCACTCTCCGCATCCACGTGGCACACACTGCCCTCCTCATTCACAAGCATCACCACCCCCTTCAGCATCTCGTCGCTCGGCATCTTTATTCTGTCGTCGCCGGCGCCGGCCAGAAATGTGCCGGGTCGCCGCTTGCCGCTTTTGTTGGGAGTGAGCGTCGGCTCGGCGGTGATTCGCGGCACCGGCGGCGGCGTGGTGACGCGTGCGACCATGAAACGCCTCCCAGTCGCGGTTGGGCTCCAACCCTCGGCCGAGGTGAGGCCTCCCAAAGCTTCTCTTCAGCGTGTTGTGAAACATGCTGTACCCCTCCCCTGTAACGCCCTCTCGCCTCACGATGGGTAACGACAGACAAGTTGGGAGGGGTGCTTTGAGCGGGTGCGCACGCTCGTGGGCCCAGGGCAGCAAGCTGCTGAGCAACGCGAGTCTATCCATTGAGTTGGCCAGCTCGAACCTTGATTGAGCACTTCCACTTGCTTGAGCACTGGATAGGGTCGATTCCGCATGGTACGGGACCCCTCGATCGTCTCGCTCTCCCTCACTGGAGTGTTCATTGGGGGGGGTCGTAACAAACACGGTACAGGATCGAGGTGCACGCTGCCGACGCTGCCGAAGCAGTGTCGTCCCCCCTCTCCCCGACGGCGATGGCGGTGTGACCGATCGAGCTACAAGAGGAGCTTGGTCAGCAGGATCCGGGATAGTCTGAAGCTACCTACCTCTCACTCTTCTCACTCATGCAAGAAGGCTTGTTGGTTTTCAAAAATCTCTCTCTCATGCATGCTCTCAACGGAGCGACAGGGAGATAGAAAGAGGCAGACGACCAAGGGTTAGGGTGGGCGACGGCTAGCACCACACTCCTCTCCTTAAAATCCCTGTGTGGTGGCGGCGTGCCGTCCTCCCATCCCTCCCTTGGGTTGTCGGCTGCTTTCTTTCTTTTTTCAACGAGCGACCTGAGCAACGCGAGCATGGCAAAGTGTAATCTCAAGCAGGTTGAGCTGGTTGGCACCGAGTTCTACCGGACCACGATGACGGACATTTCGCACATCGACGCAACTTTTTGGACACCGAGTCGGTTTTTTTGTTTTTTGCCTGTCAAAAGCGGGAGGGCGCTGACTGACTGAGATTGATTGGACATGTCCCATGACCTGACCGATGATCTGACTCTCCTCGAGCAAGGGCGCCCTCTGTCACGCGGCCTCGCCCGATCGAATGTCAAGGAGTTGCTCTTCCTCACCGAGGAGCAGGCCAAGGGCCTCAACGGCAAATACCCATTCAACAACCGGCGGTCGGGGTACGGCAGGTCCATGTACGTATTTAGTGGGCCGACCATCCTCAATATCTTCAACGATATGGGTGGCAGGGAGGCCCTCGAGCAGCGGAAGCAGAACAAGCGCAAACGCAAGCTGTCTGCCGAGAAGGCAAAGGTGACGGTGTCCGAGGACCGGGAGAAGAGGATTCAGATGCTGCACCGCGCGCTTCGGCACATCGGCGTCGAACCTCGCGACGACTCCACATTCCAAGAGGCTATCGTGCGTGACAAGCGTCTGTGGGACACTCAGCTGAAGGAGTGCATTTACACGGCGGCACAGATGAAGTACATCCACGAGCACCGATGGATGGAGTACGACGAAGCGTTGAAGGAGGAGGTAGAGAAATTGAAGCAGCACAAGGGCTACTTTGAGGGAATTTACCGCGAGTGTGCCGAAGAGGTGCAGGGTCGGAGCGAATTCTGCCTGCCAGACGACGGTTTGCCGTGGCTGCCAAAGAACTCCAAGACCGAAGAACAACTCAGCAAAGCACTCGCGATCGCAAAGGGCGAACTCTACGAGCCCGGCGCACCGATGCCGTGCGCCAGGCATGGCCCGGGTTCCAGTGCGTGAATGTTTGAATGGATCTCAGGGAGTCGGGGGGGCGAGGGGGGTGGATTATTGCGTACCGTCTGGAGAATTGGGCTGAGATCTGTTCTCCCTGGAACGTGGAAGCGTGTTTGCTCCTCTTTCGGAGTTTATACACTCCGACTCAGAGTACTCGTTCATGCCCGTGGTTGAGGTCGGATGTGTCGTGTAAGTGTGAGACTCTGACGGCTTTTGCCTGGGGCACGCCTCCACACGCTCCAGCTGCACCTGCAGTAGCTTGAGATGTCGTTTACTCGTTTTTTGAAAGTCGGAATGTGAAGACCCGCAGGCAGGGCTGGAGCGAAAAAAGCAAGCTGCGAGAAATTGCTGTCGAACACGCAAAACCAAAAGCCATGGCAAAAGCCAAAACCCAACCAACGCAACAGCAAATAGCCAAAAAAAACGCACAGGGCCACAGCGGTCAGCGCGGACCGCAGCGCGCGCGCGCGCGCGCGCGGAGGCGCGCGGGCCGCGGGGCCACGGCTAGTGTTGTCCGTTTGGCACGCATGTTTTTTTTGCGACATGCGCCTTCGGGTAATCGCCCCGCAAGAGCCGGACTTTATTAGCACATGTCGTATGTCGACGCAGTATTTACAAACGAGGCATCTCTGTGCACGGGCAGAGCCTAGCAAGCACAGCTCTCAGCACGCCGTCGCCTGTCGGCGCGCAGCCGCGGGCACCCTCGGCTGCAGGCGCAGGGATGCTCACGAGGGGCCGCCGCGGGGCCGAAGCGTAACGCGCGCGAGTCGGCGGGCGTCAGACTCAGTCGCCGCTGCCGTAGACCGCCTCGTACGCCGTCCGTCCG